>NC_056737.1:1526624707-1526917207 GCF_019279795.1 Protopterus annectens | reverse complement strand
GTATGCAGGGTTCACTGTATGCTTTATTGTCAGTTTGGAACATCAGGGCTTTAACGCCAAATCCATGCAGCATAGGCAATGACTACTTGTGTGTCTGATTGTTTTGTATCAGATGAGTTGTGTGACATGCCTTTGCAAACCAGCAGTGACAAGCACCTCTGCACACTGTACTCACACAACCCATGCTACATTTCTGTCACCCATGGACTTCAGGAAGCCAACAGATGCATCCTGAATTCCTGGCATGTAGCAGTTTAATGCACAGCTGGTTGTGAGGTTGCATCAATACCAGCATTAACATGGTTATGCTATATGTGTGCTTCTACAGATTCTACTGGAAGAGGATCTATCAGTATAGGTATGCACATGCCTGAGATCAGCACATCTGATGAAAGCTGGCAGTGTTGACATTGTGCACATGGCACAGTCAGATGTCATAGTGGCAGTGTCAGCAACACTAAAATCAGGGGGAATATACATCTCCTGTATGGCTGAGGGGGAATGAAGAGGCCCAGGATGATTTGCCTACAATTCCAGTGGTTAAGAAGGATATTCTGTTCAAGTGCATCCCACACATGGTACCCAGTAAGCAGAAATGCTAATAGCATCCTAGAGAGCCACAAACTCTGAGGTGTTCACACATGGAATTGGTGAGAGATGCATGAGTGCCCAACAACTTCATGAAATAGTACTACATGATATTTGTGTTACTCTAGGCATCAACTAGTAAATGTCATAGCTGTGATCCAGACCATATTGAACGTGCTCTGTGTGCTGTATGGCTTGTATGAATATGTCCATGGCATTTGTGACTACCTCCAACCATTGCAGGGAGTGGCAGTCCACCTGTCAGCCATGACTGGATCTCTGCAACTGCTTGCACATGACAGGCATAGTCATGGTAAGAAACAGTTGCACACTGTACGTGAGTACACCACTTTGGGTATGTGGCTGCTTTCACTGGTATCTCCAGCTCAGGCTGCATCCACTCATATGGACATGGAAGCTACCTGCAACCTGACTATGGCCATTAATGCAGACATGAACAATAGTCCGCTGGGTCCAGTATCATCACTACCTATGGCCTTGGAAGGTTCTGTCTAAGTACAACATTTTTCCAGCTTTATTCTGGGTTCACCCTACACTTCAAAATTAGAGTCCCATAGTTCCACAGTGACCTATTTCCCAGTAGATACTCCCAAATGATGCATAGCCATGGCTGTACAGGCCATAATGACACCTGTTGCAACCACACCACAAGGAACTCAGAAGCAATACTGTATAATATAGTTTACACATTGCAGTCTCCCCTGTTGCATATGCTTTCACATCTGCCTTTGCAGGGAAATCTGCTACACCTGGCCAGCATTCCACTCCTGGGAACTACTCACCATCACCTAAGCACATGATCCCTGACACCTGTAAACACCATAGCCATGTCCAGGTTTACCATAGGTACCAACCATGACTCCTCCACCTATTCTAGTGTTGTTGTCCCATGGTACTGTACCTCTCCCACAATTGCAAATGATGATAATGACAGCCTGCTTACACACTGGGTTATGTAGCTTATGAAATACCTGATGTACTGTGTGGTGAGTCCATGCAATGTACTGCAGAGAGTAGGTTTCTAACTCTATGCATCACTTTTGGTCTGTGTTTGCCCTGTCATTGTCCATAGTTGTGAACCAGGTATTGCCTGCTTCCCAGTGCCATGACATATTGCACCTGTGTCTGCTCCACCACTACCACATCCTCCTCTGACTAATCAGTCTGGCTCCTCCTCCACTGCTGGCACAGCAAACTGTGCCAGTACTATGGTTTATCCCTTGCTGTAACCGTTTGCATAAAACCATGTTATGTAGCATGGTACACATGACAAATAGCTTGCTGCATATCTCACTAGTGTACTGCAGTGCACTACCAGACCTGCCTAGGCAGAACAAATGAAACATCACCATTGTAAACATACATTTGATGATGATCTATATCTGTATCAGTGAGGTCTTGTATTCAATCGCTACCTTTGTCTGGGATCTGTGGATGGGTATTATCTAGCCTGTCTCCAAGACATATATGGTATTACTCTAATACGCAATAGCAAACACCATTATAAGTGCTCTGCTTCATATTATCATGTCACTGGAATGTCATGTTCTCTGGCTTGGTCATGTGCACAACTACCACCTTGATGACCCTATGGAAAGCCCCCACACACACACAAAATACTTCTAAAACCTGTCTGGAAATCATGGGAACTGCATGGATGTTGCACAGACACATCATCATCACCATCAGGATCAGGATGTCATGTCAACTGTCACCATCTCATGTCAACTGTCACCTATCTCAGTTACCAGCTTCTTCCTATTTCCCCCATTTACTGCCATTATATCTGTCTTATCTGTACTCAGTTTCATCCCGTGTGCCTTCAGTTTTGCATTCTATTCCCTTACCCTTCACTGAAGTTCCTGCTTAGAGTCTGCCCGTAATGCCACATCATCTGCATACAGCAATTTTGTTGATCTGTCCCCTCTGATCTGTTTGCTAATGTCATTCATCACCAGCATGAACAACAGTGGACTCTGAACTGAACCCTGATGCATGCCCACTACCAGTGGGAACCCCATCTGTGAGACTAAACACTGTTCGTACTTGAGTCATTGGGTCCTTGTACATAGCTTGCAATAATTATGCCAAGTTTTCCAGGACTTTGAACCACTACAGGACTGCCCAAATCCTGTGGTGGTTCAATGTTCCATTGTGCACCAACACATTCTATATAATACCCTGTGTGTTGTACACTAACTGGCAATTGATGGAACGGAATCCTTTTGGTTGATATAAGGGACACCATGTGATCTAAGCAGGGCCTTCATGGTAATGTAGATGCAGTCAGTGTCCTCCATGGACCTCATACCAATGTGCTATGTTATAGAAAGCCTGAAAAATTGTGGTTCTCTCCTCTGGTGTCTGTGAGAACCACATCTACTCCCCCTCATGCATCTGCATCTCATCTGGTGCTGGATTCCTGAGGCAGTGGCTGTGAAGTTCCTAGTGTGTTCCGTGACGGATACTAGATGGGACAATAGCAAGACTAGTTACAGATATACGTAACCTTATCAAAAACAAACACCATGACAATAGCCAACTATCCAGAATAATCTGAAAATAATCCAAACCACACTTTTATAGCCATTACAATAACATGATGAAATCATAACTATTTAAAAAACATCACATGGCTTACTTGAAAAGAATCATATGACTTGCAGGGCTCTTCTTTGCAAAAGTGTTTTAGATGAATCTTTATTTATGTATTATATATATATATATATATATATATATATATATATATATATATATATATATATATATATACATACACACAGACACACAAATACATACATACATAGACATGTACACATAAATGTGAAAAGAGCAGTCAGTGCCAGTTTTGAGTAACTGGGCATCTGTGGTCTGTTTGAGAAACAGGTACATTTATATTTCTGATAAATTTACCTGTGCAGTAAAACATGTGAGATACGTATATATTTATTTAAATGTGAAGCATTTTATATAGGAAGGACCTCTGGAAATTTGCAGAAGCTTATATATCAGCATGTACATGGTATTAAATCTAAAGATTTAACTAATGTATTACATAAGCACACTTTGATACATTTGGATGCATACTTTACGTCTGCAGTTTTGGAAGAAGTTGAATCTGTTAATGGAAAAAATGTAGCTAAAAACTTGTTAGATTGGAATGAGAGTATCTGGCAGGTCAATTTAAATGCTTTTGTTGAATCTGGGTTGAATGGAGTGGAGAATTTTTGAAGTGTTTTTGTGAAGGAGAGACTTACAACATTAAATGTATGTTTTTTATACAAGTCATGTGACTTTTTTAAATAAATCATGTGATGATTATTGAAATAGTCATGTGATTTCATAATGTGATTGTAATAGCAATAAAAATGGTTGATTTTAGTTTTATTCACAGTTAGAAAAAGTCAGTTTGGATGAAAGCACTAACTGCGAATTTAATTTTGGATTAAAAAATAGTTAGATATATATATATATCAGGTTATTTGCTTTTGATATATGTGATTTGTCCATGACATATGCATTCCACACATCTGCTTTGATCCTATGTGAAGCAAGCACCAATCAACCAGCTACAATAAGATATCTCTCTCTACACAGTAGTGGTCATCTATGTTTCAGTGATGGAGCCGGAGGTGATGGCATATCAACTGCTGATGGACTCTTTACTGTAGAAGGCAGTGATGTGCAACATTATGGACACTGGTGTAAATTGTGCCTGCTAGCATGCTTTGAGTGACAAAAGTAGTTGCTGCTCCTAACTTCAAAGTGCAAGTTATAATCCTGTCACCAAGAAATAAAGGTGTACAGAAAATCTGATTACTATGGAGCTTTGCACTATTTTCATACATTTTGGATTATGCTGTCATGTTTGTTGTCATAATTTATATATGTAGTAGCTCTCATTAATATGTCGAAATGCATTTGCATGTCATTAACATTTTGAAGCTCATTTGCATGTCACGTACAATTATTTACAAATGTATACCACATTATCGCCCACTTAGTATTATTGACATATGTGTGTTTCTGAATCAGCACCTCCCTGAGAGTCACCACTCACTGCATTATTTCGCTTACTACAGTGCAATGATTTTTTTTCTGAGTATTCCCCTTGGCCTTTACTCAAGTCCTAAGAAAATGTAGTTCTATGTTTTTAACATATTTGAAGATGTAGTGTTAATGTTTTGGCATTATCATTTTTAATAGTGTTTTACCTAGTATGGATATGGATTCCTAGGCAACACTTTGCTTTATGATTTGCTGATACAACCTTTTCTGGAGTTGTGCTTCTAGGTGGCATCGATCATAGAGAACATTATTTTGATTTAGAAAAACTGACTATTAGTCTTACTAGTTATTATTTTGGCTTACTGATAAACAACACAAAATAAATTTTGTACAATAGCAGTTTCTCATTTGTGAGGACAAATCCAGAATACCCTTGTACATTAGGTTTTATGCTCATATAATAAAAAGAATAGCAGGAATCTGTGCTTTGTGACTTTGTAAAAAGCTTATAGGGGATACGGATTTTCTATTTCAACTCATGCTTGGGAATATTTATGTTTATTAGCTAGCTTATTGCATAAAGGATCTTTGAAGTCCAACGATTAGCTTCTGGAGTTGAAGTCATACCACTCAACCTCTTTACACAAAAATCTGGACAAAGTCAAAAATAATGGGGGTACAAGACACTGAAAATAGGGACATATTTTAAATATTGTTTGTATAAACTTAGAAAGTTGCGAGAATAAAAGATCTTGTGTTACTACACATTTCCTGAAGGATATGAAGTATGAAACCCAAATCCCTTTCATTATTTAGTGAATTGAGTCCTCACTCATTTGCCACAAAAATCCAGAAAATCAGATTTTATGACGAACAGACCAAACACATGAGGCAAAAATCTGGACATTCTGTGAAAATCTGGACAGTTGAGAGGTATGGTTGAAGTGCATTATGCCTGAGGTTTAACATGAAGGTACAATGGTCAGCAGGGGTTACTTGCAGTATAAAAATATTTATTGTTGGCAGCAATAATCAACTTTGTATTTTTTTTATCTACTTACTTATTGTTTCTACATTATTTCCTTAGCATTTTACATATAAAATAACATAAAAAAGGCATGACTTAAAGATTAAACTTACAAAACATACACATAAAATGCTAAGCTCAAGCACAATACACATAAAAACATATTTATATACATACACAAACATATATATATATATATATATATATATATATATATATATATATATATATATATACACACATATGGGTCCACTTCTAAATCTCGAAATACCGAAATCTCAAATTTCAGTATTTCGAGACCAGAATGTCGAGATCACACAAAATCGAAACTACAAAATAACGACGCTTAAAATATCATAAACATAAATAAAACCCAATCCTCCCCTGAAATAAACACAAATACACAACATAACTAAAAGAAAATAACATGACCATATGTTTATGCAGGGGAGGCAAGCCCCCTGCACACCCCATGTGGGGGCTGTGCCCTCCACACCCCCGCTACTTCTATATACCTACTCCAAGGTCACATTAACTCAAAAAAAAAAAAACACAAATGTACTATTACCTGCCCTACCCTCCCTTTGCAAACAACTATATTTACACTCACTCATAACACACTCACACACTACACAAGTAATAAAATTATCACATGCAGCACTCACACGCGTGCACTCTCAACTACATACCCCAACCTACCCCTAAAACTCCCCACAAAAATAAACTAACTTCTACCCAAAACGCTTAAAAATTAAACACCTACCTGAATCTCCATACATAAATGAATATCAGCTGCCATAATACAAAACCTTTAAAGAGACAGTACACAAAAACGTACATACCACACTACACCTCTAGTGCATTTGGGAAACTCAGATTCCAAAAACTGCAGTTTCGACATTCTGGTCTCGAAATACTGAAAATCGAGATTTCAGTATTTCGAGATATAAAAGTGGACTCATATATATATATATATATATATATATATATATATATATATATATATATGTACATATATATTTATGTGTGTGTGTGTGTGTGTGTGTGTGTGTGTGTGTGTGTGTGTGTGTGTGTGTGTGTGTGTGTGTGTGTGTGTGTGTGTGTGTGTGTGTGTGTGAAAAGCATACTCATCTGAAGTGGTGATATTTTATGGACTGTCTAAGGAGGTCTCCAAGTTGTAAGTCCTTATCACAAAAGGTAGCTGCCTCCACTCAACAAATATACAAAGGAAAAATGTCCAGAATACTTCATTTGAGCCCTTGAAAAACTAGCAGCTAATCCTGTGATGATCTCAATCACTGGAACAAAGCAAATAGAATGAGCAACTCTTTCAAGTAAGTGGGATCCAAAATGTGTTGAGTTTTAAGATATTCTGGTGTTCAGAGAATTCCTCGCCAAGAATGGTAATTTCCCAATAGGGAATGATGAGTCAGTGTGAAGGAAAGAAATTCTGCTTCACAGACATACTAAAGCTCCACTGATAAGCAGCTCTTGTGCAGCTCATTAACGTCACTGATCTGACGACTGCTTTATTGGACTCAGTCACACAAGTGCTCTGCACAGCAGTCCATGCATTGCTTTACAAAGGCACCCATACAAAATGCACACTCATTTAGACACACACACACACACACACACACACACACACACACACACACACACACACACACACACATATCCAGAGTCCTGATAACTCATCTAGTGTATTGTAACTACCACACACACACACACACACACACACACACACACACACACACACACACACACACACACACACACACATCCAAACTAGTGATCTTCTACCGAATCCTCATAGTTTGGCCACCCAGGCAGACACACACAAACAACACACACACACACACACACACACACACACATATCCAGAGTCCTGATAACTCATCTAGTGTACTGTAACTACCACACACACACACACACACACACACACACACACACACACACACACACACACACACACACATATCCAGACTCTTGATAACTTATCTAGTGTACTGTAACTACCACACACACATACACACACAGACACACACACACACACACACACACACACACACACACACACACACACACACACACACACACACACACACACATATATCCAAACTAGTGATCTCCTACCGAATCCTCATAATATGGCCACCCAGGCAGACACACACACACACACACACACACACACACACACACACACACACACACACACACACACACAGACTCATTCTCATTTATGCACCTAAAGACATGTACATATATACGTGCACACACACAAGCACTGTGAAACACACCCTACCCCTACAGATGTATTGGACGTTGACAATAAATCCAGCTATTTTACTGGAAAGCAGTGGGACAATGAATTTAGATACCTTAGCTGAAAGAAGAGGGACAAATCCAGCTATCTTAGTGGAAAGCAGAAGGTCAATACATCCAGACAAAGTAGCATTTCTAATATCCCCATAAGAATTAATTGGTGACTGCTGTCTTTTAACAATATTCACTTTTTCCTCCTAGAGTAAAACTTTACTCAGATGCATGCTAGAGACTTGTCTGGCCAAACAAATCAGGAGCTGCAGCCATTCCTGAGTAAGAGCTCATGGCTAATTAGCATATGTCATCCCCCTAGAATGCCATATCAGCATGCAGCTTTCCCATTGAGATTGTCTTCTGTGATTAGGCTCCTGTGAGGGGAAAAAACCTCAGCAACAGAGCAGTCTAAGAATCAGAAAAGGTTACTGCAATGCAGGAACCTTTTGAAATGAGTCTTCATCAGTGAGATAAGCCTTTCTGGATGTCAGGGAGTAACTTAAACCAAAGCAAACTCTTAAAGCAAGGGAGCAATATTTCAGTTCTGAGGGGAGGCCCATTAACAGCCTTACCATGTAATCTTGTAGGATTACCACCTGTCTCACTTTGTGAGGGACAGTCTCTCTTTGGGCAGTTGTGTCCTGCAAAACAATTGTAAAAATGGCAAATGTCCTGAGATTTTAGGACAAAATTATTTCCTGTATTTTATGTAATAGTTGCATAAAACAGTTATTCTGTATCTGAAACACTTAAATGTTATTAAGAACAGAATAAGCAACTAAAATGCTACAATAATAAGCTTTTATTTAGGCAAAAAAAGTGAAGTTCTGTCCTTTGTACTGGCCGTGGGTATGTTTCGGCCTGCAAAATCTGATGTTTATACCAAAAATGTCCCACTTTGGGCATTTGAAAAGGTGACAACCCTATAATCTTGCACGCTGTGTACAAATGCCAGGTCACTGAGAGCCTTGTAATCATCTAGGCAGATAATTCAAATGTATGTGCATCATCTTAAAGAGGTCTTTACCTTTAGACATAAAAGTTTTATAGTCAGTATTAAAGAAGGTAACTGCCCTGTATGAAGAAAAAAGGGTGGGATCTTTTCTGTGACAGAGTTTTATTAATGATAGTGTCTATGATTTATAGGGCTTATTATCTAACAGACAATTAGTGCATAATTTTTTTATTTTTTTACCATTATAACAGAAAAACAGTAACAGGTATAAACAATGTAAAAAAAATAACATTGAAAACAACAGAGAGAATGCACAATTGCAGAAGAGTTCACTTTTAACTTAGCATACAGTAAGAGATCTTAGAATGTAAATCTTAAGTGCTTGTCATTACATTGCATGGCAGTATCTTAACTAAGCTCTTCATCCAGTTAACATATTTTCTTTGTAAGTTGTTGAGTCGCTACAGAAATATATGTTGCTTGCAAACACCATATAATACTACTACCATTGAATAAAATATTTAAGTGTCAGTAACACAGTCAGCATTAGGCACCCATGAAACCCACAGCCATGAGAGGCCCTAACTGAAATGCTGCTTAAAGGGCGACAGCAAGAGTAGCAGTCTGCCTCGGGGAGATAACATCTGAGTGCTGTTCTGTAACTGATTGTACTGTTGTACTGTAAGGCACTCAGTCTTAATTCCAGCATCTGCCCCCCCCCCCCCCAGTGGGGAACTGAACAATGTCATTTTAGGGTTCTAATCTAATTGGTTGCAGCATTTTCTTCTTCTACTTCACATTTTTTCCTTAAAATGAAAAGGAGTGGGTGTCTTCATAAAGCTGCAATCATTCATGTCTTATTAATGCAAAAAATGGACCTGAATGGGTGCAGCATATCATTTCCTTCCACTAAGTTTCTAATAGCAATTATAGAACTCTACGTCTTCACTCAGGAATGGGGAACAAACTAATCAAGTAATGTGACCATAGCTCTCAACCATCCCTGGTTTTGACTCATATTTCTCTTCTGTCCTTCACAAAATGTTTGATTTTCTGGTAAAACACTGGCAATTCCAGTTACTCAGTAAAGTAGAGTTTATGCTTCTTATTGTTCTGAAAATGCCTGTTGCAGGAGAAAGTGCCATTCTACTAACTTTTTAAGTTAATTAGACTAATATTAAAAAAAAAAACAATGCCTTTGATTTTAAGCTGTTCTCTGACCCCTTTAGAGGTGTAGTTTTGGACACTAAGTGTTAAATATAATGAGGCCTACAGTAAAAGTGTATACTGTTGTTATTGGGCATTTTGCTTTCCAAAAAAATTTTGACAGTTTGCAAACCAGAGTTTGTGAGCCCCACAGTGAACTGTAAGGTTTCATTGACATCAGTGGCATCACTTGTTTCAGATCTCCTGCTGTCATACTTCTATTACTGGAACATGGAGTAGTGGACTACAGGCACCTAATTCATATTGGTCTTCCTTGACAGCAGGACCTGATAACAGATAAGTCATTGGCAGATTGAGACACTGAACTCAGCTCTTGTACAGTTTAAAGTTCAAGGTCTGCTCTAGAAATGGGATACTATGCCAACCATTTGGAGCCTTGAGCAGTCTCCCTGACCTTACAGCCCTGGATACACAGTGCCTTTTGTCACTACTCATCATTTGATTAGACCACCAGTTCATCACGTGGTATCAATATGAGGAAGGAAGCACATGGCCCTGCCCTCCTTTACATGGAGGTGATGAGTCTCTAGTACTGCGTCATAGTCAGGAGCACCATTCTTTAAGTGGTTCACATCTCTGAGGCCTTGAATAAGCTGATGGTATTCTATAAGTTACCACTGTAGTGATTTCTGGAGTTTTATAGAGTTGTATATTTAGATACTGTCTCAGGTCCAGGTCTTCCAAAAGAGTGAAATCTAGAGACTGGCTTATTTGCCATGCTAAACTGATATTTCCCTATTCTAGTAGCACATTATAATGAAAAGGTTGTGATGAATGAATTCACCATCCAGTGTCATGTGGAAATTTCTGTATACCTTAATGTAACTACTATTGATCCCATCTGCACCATCTGCTATTCAACAAGAATTCAGATTAATGATTTCAAATATGAAATTAACTCTGCCAAAAGATGCAACAGATAAGACAGTAGAGTTTGTGGAAAATTAAATGAACCACTCTCTGATTTAATTAATAGCACTAATACAGCTAATACAAATGAAGAGACAATAAATTACCAAATGGATGTGTACATAAAAAAGGGATATATAGAAAACCTTTAGTATTAAATGTCAGTCAAAATGTTGAATAGTATACATGGTAAATGGTGACAGAATTACAAATAAGAGAGCTAGCAGTCAGTGCTGTGTGGTGTAGATTGATAAAACCCTAACTAAACCCAGGCACCCTGAGTTTGAATCGACTTGGGTATTTGACATTGATCTCAGTGCAGATGGGTATGCCCATCTGGGATTAGGTGGGAAGTGTGCATGCACAGGACAGACTGGCATGCTGACCCTCCCCCCCAGTGGGGTCTGTAGAGACAACAGCATAAGTGCTGCCCAATGGTGGGATGGGAAGGGCATCCTGATGGCATCAAGCCCTTTGTGGAAATGATGGGCTGGGCAGCACTGCTTTGCACTGCACATCCCACCTGGGGTATTACAGACATGCTCAAGTGGTAATGATTTCAAGAAAAGTACTCCTGCAGCAGAATGACACTGCTTCAGGTGTCTTGATCTGCTCACAGGCCAAAAAAGTGAGTTGAAGATAGTCCGGGGAGTAACTGGAGGTTTGGTAAACCCAACATATGAGGCAGCTGATGGTTAGCTACAGAGAACAAAACAAATAGGTACAAAATAAACAAATAAATCATTTGGAGAGACAATTAAACTGTTTTTAAACTATAGAGGATCTTACTAAGAAATATGAGATGCTGCAGCATAAGAATAAAAATATGCAATAATATATATGAATTATAAGTCTGAGGCACTAGATTTTAAACACCAAACATGGCAAGAAGGAACCTACTGAAAACTCAAAACAAGATTCAGTTAAAAAGACTGCTAGTTATGATGGTACAGTAAGAAAGAAATAGTTAAAGATTATAGGAGTACCTGAAAATGCAATACACCTATGAAATTAGGAAAGATTTCTCAAACAGTATATACTAAATTCACAGAAGATCAAGAAACAGAGAGCATAAAAATATATCTGAGTATACAGAATTTGAGAAAACCATTCAATATAAGAAAACATTGACCCATTGAAGAGGTTTCAAATGTCTAAAACAGCGAATCATTTTTCAGCCACCATTAGAAAATGAAATATTTTCATAAATACATTTTTTCTGTATCAGTGTATGCAGATCTTCCTGTGGAAGCATTAAATTCTAAAAAGCAATTTATAAATCTTAAAAGGTCTTTGTGGGCACAAATTTCTAAGTGTTTAGCAGAGCTGTGTGCTGTTTTTTTTTTTTTTACTTTTCAACTAAGGGATTCTGTGCATTAGTTCTCAAGTTCTTTTAAGGGCTGGAGGCACTAGCAGGCAGTTAGCTGCCTTGTATACGTTTTTCTCTTTCTAATTGTAGTAAGGGGAGGGTCTTTTGTGTTGCTCTGATGCAAGAGGTTAAAGGTGTCACACAGTTGAAAGTCTAGCTTTGCTAGATTATTCTTTTTTGTGTTTTATAAGGAAATAATAATAAGGAAAAGCAATTGAGCAGAATTGAGTGGTAGAGCTGTGTGCTGTTTTGCTACTTTACAACTAAGGGATTTTGTGCATTATTTCTGGTTTTGGTGGACCTGTGTTTTATTTTTTATTTTTTATTTTTTACTTAGCATCTAAGGGATTCTGTGTATTAATTCTCCTTGAGGCCTTTTAAGGGCCAGGAACACTGGTGGGCTATTGGCTGCCTTGTGTATTTTTTAAGCAAGCAATTAATAATGGAAACTTTAAATCTATATGTGTTACAAGATCTACTGAAATCTTAGTACATTAGAGAATGTAAACATTGTAGAGTATATTTCAGAGATGATTTATACAACTATTGTGCCAACTGTATTTGATAGATTGAGCTCTCAAAGATTGTCCAAAGTGGACATTGATTTATTAGCATTATTTGTATTTGTATTTGTCATTATGTAAAAGCATTTGTAACCATTGTTGAATATATCAAGGACTGGTATGTGGGAAGAGAGAGCTCCATAGAATGAGCCATCACTGACACATCTAAGGATTGTACAGAAACAAATAAAAGTGAAGTGTTAGGACAAGATCTAGAATCACAACTCCTCAATGAAGAGACAAAAGGGAAGAAAAGGAAAAAGGATTCTAAGTTAAGTACCTCAAAAAAGTGTAAGTTGCAAAACATCATCAGTCATGATATAATAATAAGGAATGATTCTGTGGATGGGCTCTTTGGGGCTAGCCACAACAAATGTGGGAGTAATATTTCTTTAACATTAGATAATGAGGCTGACAATTATATTAATAAAATAGGTGGCGATCTGGAGAGAGGAGACTCATTAATACCTAAAGAATCACACTTGCTTATATCCGAAGGTCACTATAATAAATGAGATTAGCTCAGTTATTAAAGGTCTAGGGGTAGTAGACCAGGATCAGGATTGTACAGACCCTGTCTTAGAGACAAATTGGACTGCAGGGAACCCTCTTTTATGTGACAAGAATGTAACTAGCAGGATTTCAAATAAAAAATATACTAAAACAGACAATGTTGACAATCCTCCTTTAGTTATTACTAAAAGGGGGATATTGGAACAACAAATGTAAGTGAAGGTAACACTGAAGTTTTATTCTTGGGTGATTTTTAAGGCCTGTAGTAAAGGGGCTTTCCAAATTGGATAAGGTTTCTCATACTATTTCTGTCTTACCTGAACTAGGACTATTTGATACACTCAACATGATAGCAAACTAAACTTAGTCAAGCCAAAGTACAATTTGTATGTACAACATGATGGATTTAATGATTTAAGATTTACACCAATAGAATTTATGAAAGAATACTCATGGGATAAATACAGACTTTGGAAACAAAGGGAGCACAGTTTATGTTGAGTGAGATCATTCCTTCTCCCTCTTTAAATGACTACATGTGTACAAAAGCTCACATGTTTAATAACTGGCTAAGAGAATTGTCTGTGGTGTACAATATTCATGAAATTAAATACTGGGAAGAAAGTTGCTATGATCAGAGGCTGTTTTCATGGGATAACACTCATCTGAATGAGTGTGGACCAAGTTTTATGGCCAGTAAAATTACTTCATGGTTGGAATGTTTTCTGGAAAAAAATAAAATGTGATGCATAAGGCAATTTGTAACAAATCTAGGGAACCTTTTATCTATTTACTTTGTAATGCTAGAAGACTATGAAATAAATTTGAAGAACTGTCAGTATTAATTGTTGTTAAGTTTCAGTACAAGATTGCTGTCATGTAGTCCTGTATTTCTTAATGTTATTTATTTCGGGACTTTCTTAAGTATGTATTCATATGTGAAAATCTTAGGTGAGGAAGTATTGTACTCTGGGTATATAAATCTATAACATCTTCTCTCATCAAGTCTGAGCAGATATTTGAAACTTTAATTTTTCAAAATTTTAATGGTAGTTCTACACATTTTGACATAGTTCTTATATACTGTTCCCCAAGTATGGGCAGAAGTTCCCTTTGGTAATATCTAAAGAATCTGGACAACTATCTGGATAAAAAGGGTGAAATATTACTTATTGTGAATTTTAACTAACCCAGAATTGATTGGAATATACTTAGTGGCATTTCATATCTTGACAAGAAATTTATTATTATTTTCCATTTTCATGGGATGACTCATCTAGTTAAGTTTAATACCAGAGAAAATAGCACACTGGATATTGTTATCACTAATTTAACAAAAAACATTGTGTATATCATACTTATGTATGTGCATTCTACATTAAATATCATAATTGCCATGTTTAGCATAATTTGTACACATTATATTGCACTTCTATAGCAAGCAGTAATGGTATATTTCTTGCAATAAACATTGTTATGAGACTCATGCATTTACTGTGACATCCCTAATCAAAATGTTGTGACAAATGGCATTCTGTTAACTGTATTCAAACACTGCATCAGCTGCCTTTGTTCTTTATGATCACTGCACTTACACCTTGTGCCACAGGGAAAGTTACCTGCCAGGTTGAATTTTTTCACTGAGTACTAGCTAGAGTGTAAACATCCGCACATTGCTGCCATGATTATTTGTGTGACAGAAAGCAGCCTAATTAAATTTTTGACATTTTTCCTTAGACAGTGAACTGTGTTTGCACACTACCAATTAGACAGTAAATGCAAACGTCATTAGAAAAATAAATGACAGAGAAGGAAGGCTGACAGGAAAATGAATTCAGTCAACTGGTATACCTAGCAATGATCAGAGCGAGAAGTACATTCAAGTGACACATTCCTCCTTCTCACATCTTCTTATAACATCAGACAACAGCTCACATGTTGTTAGCAACACTGGGAATAGTTGACTGTTACATAACAGCACAGTGATCTAACAAAATGTATGTAAATATGTATTTAGAAACCCTGTGTAAAACTATCAATTAACTGGATATGAATCCAGCATAATCTGTCTTATGTCTCTTCAATCACCTCATGTACACATTGTGCCACAGAGATAGATAATGTGACAGGAGGAATTTTATTCACTTAGTAGTATTCAGAGTGCTGATATCTATGCACTGGCACCAGTCTAATTGGTGCTACAGAAAGCAGCCCAAATTAAAAAGTTCACTTTTTTCCTTGAGAAAGTGAAGTGTGTTTGTTCACTGCTGAGTGGAGAGCAAATGCACAAGGCATTATAAAAAATAAATAAATAACTGACAGAGAAAAAGAAGGCTGAAAGGAAAACTTAACACAAGCATAGAGTATGCTTAACAATGACCAGAGCAGTAAATGCATTACAGTGACAGATTTATCCTTCTCACATTTCCTTGGCACATCAGAACTTTAATTTCTGGCACACATTATCAGAACTGTAGGTACTGTTAAATAATGGTAAAGGGACACATAATAACTTACGTGTTGTTAGCAATTTTTGGAATAGTTGATTTTCAAACAGCAAACATGATATAGCAAAATGTGTGTCAATGTGTATTCAGACCCTTTCCTTTTAAAATTATTAGTTCATTGGATTTGAACCCTGCATCAGCTGTTTCCTTTCTCTAAGATTACTGCACTTACACCTGGAGCCACAGAAAAAGCTACCTGACAGGTGCATTTCTTCACTGAATACTATCTAGAGTGCTGATGGCTATGCATCACTGCCAGGCTTGTTTGCACTACAAAAAGCAGCTTAAATTAAAAATGTCATCTTTTTCCATAGGCAGTGAACTGTAGTTCATTCCTTTGGACCACTACCAGTCCAAAGTCTGCAGTGGCAAATGATGTGCAAGTGAGAGAAAAGAAAAAAGGATACTGAAATAGAGGAAACATTATGAGACAAGTGATTAAAATGTATAGTTTTGATATTTCCTCAACTTTGCTGTGTTTCAAAAAGAACATATGCTTATTAGAGCTCATTGTATTCACACAAACACCACCATCCCTGGATTAGAACCCCAATACACCAGGACATTCACAAGACACAATTCAGATTCTTATCACTGTGTGACACACATATACTGTGAAGATAAAAAAGAGGTCACCTATACTCAATATGTGACGTAGTATCAATTAACATTACAGGTGCAATAGAAACAATTCCTGACCTTTGTCCTGTGCAATTTGCAGTTACATGTGTGGGTGGCTGTGATAACTTTTCCTTACGTATTATGAAATAAGAAATTTGAAAACTGTACCTTTTTCCTTCTCTTTATTTTATGAATGTCTATCTATGATTCTCTAACAAGACTTTTATGTGCTTTGCCTTGCAATTGATATATGTTTCAATGAGTAATTTACTTCTTTAGAATTGCAGACACAATTGTATTCTGAGGTAGGAACTGTTGCTATAAACATTTCATATCAATTGTAGGAATGTTGTTCTCCTAAGTTAGTCAATGGTAGTCACAAAATGTCTTGTAAGTCCCTTCTCCCTGACACACCCTGATTGACTGCAGTCACACTAATCATTCATACTCGTAAGAACTTAGCAGGTAACACTTCTAACTGCCCATCTTTGCAGAGGTAGGGCATGTGCATGCAAATGTGTAGGTCTTTACACCATGTTTGCATTCCCTGCACCTAGTGCATATTTTGGAATTCATGAATGCTAATGAGTTCTCACTTCATTTGCATATTCACAATATTCACAAGGCCGAATCTGCACTATATGAAGATAATCATGTTGGCAAGGAAATTATACTTTGGTAGGGGAGACTTTATGCAGAGAGCTGAATTTATTTTTAACAAAATGATGTATTTCAACCTTGCTGCTTTAGTGTATGCATTGTGCAAGTATATCAGTTATTTTGTGCATTACAAATGAGGTATTAAGTGAATGACATTATGGAACATATTCTCCATCTGGCAAGTTATTACAAAAGAGTGTTGTATCACTTACTAGCAAGGTCAAGGGTTATGTTTGTAGCCCACAAATGTGTGTAGCCTGTGACATATAACTGACCACCCTCTGCACAAGTGCACATCCAAGAACACTTTTAGTCATTTGTACTGGAAAAGTGTACTTTGCCTTAGTTAATGCTGCAAAGTAATACTCAGTTGCACAGCTGCTGGCCTCCTTATATAACCAGCACACTTGCTTTACATTTATTTTACTTTCTCTTGGGAGAGGCTGTATTTACTTCTGTATACTAATATGGAGCTTTAATTTTCAAATTAATTTATGCATTATAGATGCATACATTCATACATGCATATTTGTTTTGTTAACTATCACTTGTCTTCATTATGTATTGTACCTTTCTTTTATTTTTCAGCTCCTACAGGGCTATGATGGCCAATACATCTTCACACTGTAAAATGCCATACAGCGCTGCAGAGAATGAAGTTGTCATCCAGACACTAAATCAACATGGCTTCTTCCTCTTAGAAAGAGGCAGAGGTGACAAATAGTCCTGTGACCATATCTGTGGGCAGATATTCAACTACATACATTGTGTTGGAGCCCTTGTCCATAAATATCAGTAAACCTGACATAGGACCAGTGTCATAATAATGTATGTGATATGTAGGGCATGGGAAATTGGCTCAGGAACATATGACTGCAGAGGTGGGTCTGGCAGCTAAGAAAACACCACTGAAACAGAGGAGTTCTTGTCTACTGTCAGAGATCACTGAAACCTCATCAGAGGATTCACACACAGAATCACTGATGTTTGTTATGACATGGAGGACAACACCAGTGTGTATACTGTTGAACTTAACAGAGTGCAATATATTCAGTCATTTTCTCTCACTTTTTTGGTGTTAGGCATGCCCACATGTATTCTTCCCCACCTCTACCTTGCACCAGTGATAATGACTGTGTACTGCACTTATCTCATTTTTAATGTACTTATGGTTGCATATATATGTGGGAAAGTGGAATGCTTGATGCACATTATTGTGCAGAGTCCAAGGCTGGATATTGCAGACATCACAGTCATACAGTATTACTGACATTACTGTACACTTGACAGATGTCTCATCTTAGGGATATATAACTACTTGTATATGGGACTAAGCAGTTAACTACTGTGTTTTTAAACAGGAATCACACTTACCTTGGGCCTCAGATGAAAGTGGAAAATATTGCATATTTACTATACCATTTTCCTGTCTACCCAGGTTTACTGTACAATTTTCTGTGTCTTGCAGTCCATACTAAGTTAAGCAGGGTATAAAAGCCTTTCTTCTTCTTGGCAGAGATCTAGCAGCAGCAGCAGCAACAGCAACAACAATTTCAATTAAAACATTTTTTTCTAAGTGCAGTTATGACTGCAGTCCAAAGAGTTTTTGGATTTCAGGGCAAATGGATGCACTGAGTGTACACAATTGCTTTATAGCTTCATGAATACCTTCACCATGTTTAGCATGTAATTTGGCCAGTTATGCTTTCATTAGCATATTCTGCCATTTTGAATACTAAATAGACAGCTATCATGTGCACAGTGCACTGAACCCTGAACACAATAGCTGTTGTTAAAGTAGTTTTTAATTAATCTGGCCCACAGTGGTTCAATCTTTGACCCACTCCTACATCTATGGTCTCATTAGGGGTCATTAGTATTTTTGGAATGTCAATTATTATTGGCAATCTTGGCTTATATACATACAAATATTTATATGTTGTTTTTGTAGAAATTAATTTAATAGATTCTCATTAACACACGTGTATATGACTTGTTATATCTGTTTTAGTATCTTCTCAATAAAATGTGTTGTCCTTCAAAAGATCTTTCATCTTACTACAGTTACTTTGAATATAGAGGGCAGTTAATGCTCCCCTTTTATTAACAATTTTATACAGAAATAATTATTAGTCTTAAGCAACTGTAAACACTGTTACTGATTCTCACTCACATTATAAAAAAATTGAGAAGCTTCATTAGAGAACAAAGCCCCAATGTCCTTTTCAAATGTTTGTTTTTTTAATGCTATGATAGTGGAATGTATCACTACCTGTAACCTGCTAGGTTTTCTTAACCCTTTATTACTCTTAACAGTTAACATTTTTCTCCTGAAAAAACAGATGAAAGTTTAATTTCCTGGTATACTTTTTAAGTTTGATAATAGTCTTTCTTAAACTGGCTCCAGCTCCAGTAATAAAATGTTTTTGTAGAAGGGTGATGCTACCATAGTCCAATACATTGTTGCTAAGATTCACTGTTTTAAATATATAAAATTCACTTACTTACATCACTTTTCCTTTGTTACCATTGTGGAGATGGCAGATGATCCTTGAAGTACCTGCAAGTACTTCCACCCATGTTCTTTGTTTTGCTCTGTGTCATGATTGACATGGATTAGTTGATTTTTCATGCCAGTATAATTTGTAAAATGTTTGACCATGCACGTTGGTCGAGTTTTTTTCTTTTTATACATGTTCTTTGTATTTTGCTGCTCGCCTTGTGATTGGTAGACACATCTAAAAAAGGAGTATTCTGTTTGACGGTAGCACTCTCTTGCTGCTTCTCACAATTTTTGATGTTGCCCTTATTCATTACAATATTCTCTTTTGCTTTTTGAATATATAATATTATTCTTATAATCACTTAGATCCCTAACATATTTTAGATTGCCTTTTCTTACAATTATATTCTTCTATCTTAATCTTACTTTTAACTGCTTCTAGACATTTTGTTAAATCTTTTTTAATTAATGCTATCACTACTTTCTCTCACATGGAGGTGAATTTATCTTTCAAAATAAATATCTGTACTTCCTGATAATGTATAAGTAAATATTTGATTTAACTGGATTGGTTTGAGTTTATAAGTTACACCAATGTATTCTTGTTTAGCAACAGTGGGGACAGGGAGGCAATATGGATCTGTTATATGTAATAGTTTTTCCATAGCTAGTCTTTTGCTTATGCCCAATACTACAACTGAATTTTGTATATGTGTGTGTTTGTCTGTGCCTAAATACAGTTTGTTTTACAAATACATGCCAGATATTAGCAAAATCCCTTTGCAATGCCCTGCTTAAGTTGTCTGAGTTTTGGGAATAGCTCCGGTAATGACTACATCATCTGCATAGATAGGGTTTAGCAGAGAGGGTTTCCGGATTAGGTCATTAATGAACAGGGAAAACAGGATTGAGGTCACTGCCTTTCTAAACTTATTTGTGACAGGTGGCAGTCTCTGTTTAAATGAAATTTGAGTATAAATGTTCTCTTTTTAGGTAGTAAGCAAACCGTCCGCAAACTTAATTGAAGAAGTCATATTTCATATGCTTTTGTGTAAGGGCAGCAAGAACACACATTCAAATGCTCTTTTAATATCAGTATCAATAAACATTATTTTTATTTATCTTTTGTTGACCAGGTTAATCCCACTAGGCTGGTGGCCTCTTTTCAGGGGGGAGACCCAAGATGATATTTATAGTACTAGGGGAAATCTGGCCATGCCACAGGGGAACTTCCCCTACTCTTTTTGCTCAGGTGGGACCTCAGTTTGACATTTCATCTGAAGGACAGCAAACTCAGAAGTGCATGCTCCCCCATGCTGCACTGCAGAGTCAGCAACCCATCTACTTAGCATGGGAATAGAACCCACAGATGTTTTTACCCCAGTGTGCTACTTGTTGCATGACTGACAGCGCTAAGTATTTATTAATTGATTGATTGATTGATTGATTGATTGAGTGATTGATTGATTTACCTTGTGTTGACGGTTAACCCAACTAGACCAGAAGCCTCTTATCAGGGGAGACATGAGGTGGAATTCATACTGACTAGGGGAAAATGTACAGGGCACTGAACACCTTCTCCAACTCTTTACAGAACATGACATGGGATGTTTTGCATCAACATAAGCTCCCACCAACTCAGGCAGATGGGGCCTTGGTTTAACTACTCATCCAAAGAGCAGCATACTCAGGACTGCATCACCCCTTCTGCTGCAATGTAGTGTCACTAATCAGCAAAATTATATAGAATGGAAATGGAATCCACAGCCTTCTGATCTTTTAACACCAAAGACAAGTGAACTACCTAAAGAATTGCTGAAACTGAATAAGACTGTTCCACTTAGCTGAACATTTTCCATATTAGGCTGCATTTTGTTGATCAGATGGAGCAAAGGAGCTTTAGTGATGTATTTAGGCTGGACTCAATACAATATATGAGACAAAATATCATACTTGATTAGGTAGTGAAGTATCTGATTATAGAACAGATTTCTAGGATTTTTCTTAATAGGTTAAAGGTTGCTATGGAATGAAAGTTGTCTACTGTTTTCGGAGTGGCGATGTTAGCATGTGGAATAAAAGAGGTATATTTGAGTAGCAAGATCACTGTTTTATAGTTGTGAGAAAGATTGAAATGTGAGTTAAGGGATAGTAGAAAAAAATGTCTAACTATGTAGAGTAGAGAGGTGTATCAGTAAGATTTTATGTCTGCATTGTCTGGCAGACAGATGAGGAGATCATGGAGCTCTTTTCTGAAGACAGTTATGAAATAGAATTGTGGGTAATTCAGTAATGTATGTAGTAGATCCACTGGTGAAAGCAAAGTGGTATGGAAAAGTAAATTAATATTGTGAATAATAATAATACCATCAGTGAACAATAAGTATAATGGAAAATTGTTTAGATTTTGGGTAAACCAGTAGCACCCATAAGACAGACCTTTCTGTTTTAGAAGGGTCCTAGACATTTTACAATAAATGACCCATTTATTTGTCTCATATGCAATGAGATTAGTGTCAAAACCACCAGGATTTCATATATCTTTATGAAAGAACACAAGGAGAAAAAAGTTCCATGAAAGCAGCTAAAACAAATATATTATTCTACAACAGCCATATATGATGATGGAAGTTGGCAATGGTCTGCTTAACCACTTTAGCCAGTCTCTCAGTTAAGTGTCTCCATAGTAATTAAAATAAGCAATATCTAGAAATGAGGATAATGAGGGTAAAGCTTTTGACAGTATGTCTGTGCCATTCTTGTAGAGTTGTAGTTCATGATTAACACTTACATTTTCTAATGAGTACTGGTTAGTGTAGTTGATGTTAAGAATATATTTTATAATAAATATTCACTACCTCAAATTAAGGAAATCTATATGTGTTTCCTTTTATATGTTCAGTAAAGTATTAAAAAACATGTGGATACTGCAGGGTAGAATAAAACTGTTTTAAAAGGCAGGACAAATGTTAAATCTGATTTCCTGGAGCATGGGTTTATCAAACCATTGTATAATAACCTCTTACCCATGCTCTATCTTTATAAGTTGCTTAAATATATCCAGTCTTTAATGACCCTTGCACATTAAGCAAACAAGAGCATTGCTTTAATTGGTTTCATTATTTGTAATCCTAAGAACGTTTTCTTTTTCTAATTTTTTATTGATCAAGACAATTGTATATCTCAGTTTGCCATTATCATATAACAATAAATACACAATGTAGTTATTACAGTTTTCCAAAATGTTCTTTGCCTCTCAATGAAATTTCTGTAAAACATCCCCTGGGATTCAATAAGCTTTTTTTCGTGCAGGGACAGCGTAGCTGCTCCTGCACTGAATATGGCCACCGAGCGATCCAGTAAACTACTGTTCTGATGTGCACGAGCCTGCTTACACTATTCCTGCACGGACACCACTGCATAATGCTAATTACCTCATTTGCTGGTGAAAACCATGCAAATGAGGTTAATTAGTGATTCAGCAAGCAGGCAGTCACCCATTCAAGAATAGTGTTAGCTATTTCTGCAAAAATTAAAACAGAGGCATGGCAGCTCAAATAAAAGCATATATTATAATATTTAGGCATGCCAATGGCCACATATATGGCCATTGGCATGAAAAAGTGTTTCATTTTTATAAAAATAAAAGTTTTTTTTTTCTGGTGCTGATTTCGGCTGTTTAAGCATAGGCCAGCAGCTCTCAAATGGGATTGTGCCAAAAATAAAAAAAATGTGAAAACTCAATTTTAAGGGAAAACTGCATTTTTCCATTATAGTCTATGGCATGCAGAATCAAAACAATACCAAGGAACAGTGGTTGTTAAGGGAAAAGGCTCTGGGGTAGTGCAGTAACTACAGACTAAGGCAGTGGGGTATGCAAATGAGGGGAAATTTACTGAATCACAAAAATATTCTAAGTGCCAAACTGCACGTAACCGTGTAGGTGCTATAACATGATCATGTAAGCAGGAGGAGCTGCCATTGCTTTGATCCATCAGTGTGTGCTACAGGCTTAGGGCGGAGAGGAGGATAATGCTGACAACTGCCATAGACTGAGGAGGGGGAGTAAAGTGTTCAGACTCAGGTACCTCTCAACCTGTTAATGCAAAAAATCTGGACAAAGCTTGACAAAAATGGGGGTACAAATAAGGACATATTTTAAATATTGGTCTTATAAACTTAGAAAGTTGCTAGAGTAACAGGATTTGTTTTAATATACATTTTCTGAAGGATTCAAAGTCTGAAACTCAAATGTATGTCATTATTTAGTGACTTCAATCCTGAGATCATTCCAGTGATTTGCCAGGAAAAAAGAGGAACAGGCCAAAAATATGAGCCGAAAATCTGAACATTCTGCAAAAATCTGTACAGTTGAGAGGTATAAGAGTACTGCAGGGTGGACAGAGACATACTTCAGCAAATCATTGAGCTGTGCCCGCCTCAATTCAGACCTAGAGCCTACAGAGGGGGACCCATCCCAGTGGATACCAAGGTATGTGTAGCCTTAAGAATACTAGCTGCAGGTACTTTAAAAGACCTACTGGGACATCATGGGGGTCTCACAGGCATCTGTATCCAGGGTACTCCACCAGTTCCTGGATGCCATGCTACCACATGCCAGTGAGCACATTTACTTCCCCAACACCCATGAGGAAAGGACCAGCAATATGCATCTCTTTCACCATGTAGCAGAATAGCCGGAGATCCTGGGTGTGCTAGACTACATGCACATCCACATCAAAGCACCACCAAGTGAACAGGTTAGGGTCTACATAAATAGGAAGGGATTCCCCTCCATCAACTGACAGGTTGTGTGCAATGCCCAGGGCATTATCATGAATGTGTGTGCTGGCAACCCTGGAAGCTATCATGACTCTCACATCTGGCATTCGTCACAGCTGTACCAGGCATTTGCCAGTGTGGGCATCCCATATGACCATCTGGTGGGGGACGCTGGCTATGCACTGGAGCTGTGGATGATGACACCCATCAGAAATGCACACACACCCACACAAGAATGCCATAATGAGGCACATGCACAAACCAGGATCATTATAGAGCATGTGTTTGGGATGCTCAAGTCACAGTTCCACTGCCTTGACATATCTGGTGGAGCCTTGCAGTACTCTTCAGCCGCATGTGCACACATGTTCATAGTATGTGCCATGCTACACAATATGATCCTGCAGACACAGCTGCAGCAAGAACAGCATGGGGAAGGGCCACACAGCCCACCACCATTGCCAAGGTCCCAACAGGCACAGAGGGACTCAGAGGAGGCCCCTGAGACTGCTCCTGTAGGCAGATGGAGGCATGCCCAGTATGCTCAGGCCTTGGCAAAGAAGCAACGCATAGCACACACACTGACACTGTAGGGACTCCAGGGACTGACACCTTTCTTTGACATGTACACAAAGTAAAATGGATTACACACACATCACATTACCTGTAACTTACCATGTTTAAGCAGTGTACTGTGTGCATCCAACATAGGCGGCCCTGAAGCCCCATGCTCACAACTCCTGGAGGCACAAGATAGGTCAGCCTTATTAACAATAAATGACTGAATTGGTATGTTTTAGTAGCATATCTGTGGTAATGCTGAATGCATGCAAGGGAATGGGGTGGCCTACTGGAATAGCAGCAGACAACTGACAGCTATGTGGAACACCAGGAAATGTCTGCCTAGTACTGGCCTCCCCAAACTATGCAGTAGTACCCAAGGTGGCAAATCCCACTACAGTATATATGTGGAGACAACTAAATGGGGGGTCATAGGTCACAGGCATGGATGTCAGTGTGGAGGTCCCATACCCACCCCTCACACCCAGACAGCAAGTCAGCTGTAGAAAACCAGAGAGAACTTTCTGGAAAAGGCCCACAAATGGCGGTAATGTTGAATTTCCCCCCTACGGACTCACACAGTGATAGCACAGCAGGCCTCGCAGTTACAGTAAGGCTATGAGGGGTAAGAAGTCTGAAATTCAAATGTATGCCATTGCAATCTGACCTGTGGTCTTTACTGATATGCCTCTAGTCCCCATGACAGGGCACAATGGTATGGTAAATGAAACCAAAATGTAAAGCAAATATCAGCACAGTCTGTGCAAATGTGTACTATTGACAGGTGTGACCCCCCCCCCATATACCAACAGAAATGCAGTAACATGTATGTTTGCAGGGAAATAGCAGCACAGCACACATTGGGGGGGCTGTACCAATACACATGAAAACATGTTGCCTGTCCACAATATGCCGGGGTCAATGAGCTATGTGTATGTGTGGTTAATACTGCGAGGACCTGGCCAGCATGTTCTCCTGGCACTAG
Source organism: Protopterus annectens (assembly GCF_019279795.1). NCBI lineage: Eukaryota > Metazoa > Chordata > Ceratodontiformes > Protopteridae > Protopterus > Protopterus annectens. The sequence continues at coordinate 1,526,891,089 of NC_056737.1, read as the reverse complement.
TCTTGTACTACCCTAGGTACAGTGCCATCTTTGACAGGGCCATGTGCAGATAACTGCAGTGCCAACTATTATGCATGTCAGCGCCACCCACTGCTCTGCCGCTGACATACCTGGAAGTCACAGTGCTATGTGGAATATACTACACATATAATGGACATCTTGAAGGCTGTGTAGCTGAGGTGCTAAGGCTTTTGTGAATATAGTGCTTTTTGGTAGTGTTGCCAGTGGTTATTTTCAATAATTATTTTTTCTAATGTTTGCTTTTACATATAATGGACATGCCTGCACAGTAGAATGCACTCTGTACCCACACTCATAACTCCCAACCTCTGACAGCAAGACATTTAGACAAGGACAGAAATAAAAGTGGAACAAAGGCACAGTGATAGGCATGTTTTATAAATATCACCCTTACATACTGAGTAGTACCACACAAGCAGGAGATCCCCAGCCAGTATATCACCAAGTTGCTGTACTGTTGATACAGCATGTCACACTCAACTGGCTGTAGCCACACCTCACAAATGGCCTTGTTGGACAAGAATGCACATAGCTGCCCTCATGATATTGTTCTATGCATCATACAACTAGTATTCCTCTGATAAAGCACTGGGATGATTTGAGGATGTCTGGCACTAGGTAATGACACAATACATTGCAGTGTCAGACTACAGATATGTTAGAAAATGTCTGCTAAACAAACCCAGTACCCTGAGGAAAGTCCTATGTACTCCTGAGAAGTATGGCTGTAGCACACAAAACCTTGAACTGGAGTACACCTATCTCTGGAATGGAGTTCCACTCTAACTATAAAAGGTCACACTGGGCATGCTCCTACACTTAGAAACTCACAGTACCTGTTGGAACACACATCATACTATATGACTGATTGTGTATGTACGTCTGTGCATACAGACAGCTATGTACACCTTAACTGTCCCCACACACACACATCAGACAGGATTACCCTCAGCTAGCTGTAGGTGGCCCATATGTGATATATCTGCATCTGTTGCATGAGATACACAGACATATATATGGGAACAGATAACATATGTCAAGCATACATACACATAGATGTGGGGAAGTGAGAGACAGATAGTGATAGAGAGAGAGAGAGAGAGAGAGTGAGACAGGGGGACACAGACAGAGTCACACACATGGATACCCTGAATGGCATACAGTGGTGTCATGCTGTGGACAGAGGCATACCAGTTGTAAACAGTTGCACGTGCCAGCATAAAAGGTGAGCCCCACTGTGTAATAGTACTGAAGTTGGGTTTATAATATTACATCACCTGTGTGTGTGTGTGTGTGTGTGTGTGTGTGTGTGTGTGTGTGTGTGTGTGTGTGTGTGTGTGTGTGTCTGTAGGTCTAAGTATTAGGAGACTGTTCCCACTCAGTACACTTCACATTGCCCTACTTCACAAGATCTGCTGCTGTCATTCACCTTAGAAGTACCATTGGACCCCTATCACCCCCTATAAGCTCTGTAGCACCTGAGATAACTGCATAACACTGTAGTACAATTAACTAGATAGGTAGGGGTTCTAATCTCAATACTGGCAACTCTGTGTGTGTGTGTGTGTGTGTGTGTGTGTGTGTGTGTGTGTGTGTGTGTGTGTGTGTGTGTGTGTGTGTGTGTGTGTGTTTGTTTGTAGGTGAAACAGTTTTAGGCCATTCCCACCCACAACACTTCCCAGTGCCTCACTTTATCAGTCCTGCTGATGTCATTCCCCTTATCAGCATGTTTGCCCAATTGTCAGCCCAGTAAGCTCCACAGTGTGTGTGATAACTGTGTAACACTATAGTACAAATCACTAGATAGGCAGGGATTCTACTCTTAGATCTGGAAACTGTGTGTGTGGGTGTATAAGTATGTGTGTAAGTTTGTAAGAAGAAGTATTTTGATAAGCTTCCCACCCAGTGCCCTATTTTATCAGTCTGCTTATGTCATTCCCCTTATCAAAACCTTTGGCCAGTTGTCAGCCCAGTAAGCTCTATAGCACATATGAGTGTGTGTGTGTGTGTGTGTGTGTGTGTGTGTGTGTGTGTGTACCATCCTGTACACTTCCCATCACCCTGCTTTACAAGGCCTGCTGATGTCATTCACCTTAGAAGTACCTTGGGATAAGGTGAAATCATATAAGCTCTGTGGCACATCTGATAACTGCATAACACTATAGTAGAAATAGTTAGATAGGTAGAGGTTCTAATCTCAATACTGACAACTGTGTTTGTGTGTGTGTGTGTGTGTGTGTGTGTGTGTGTGTGTGTGTGTGTGTGTGTGTGTGTGTCTGTGTGTTTGGGAGAGAATCATATCCTGTGTGGGTTATACCATTGTGATGTGTGTACCATCCATGCCTGTTTACCACTTCCTGATGGCATTACTTTATCTGGCACGTTAATGGCATCTGCCTCACATGCAGCATGTTAAACCACTGTACATGTCATACCAGTCATCTGTACAGATGTCTACAGAATATCTGGATGTTTGCAACCTATAAGTGGTCTGTGTCCTCTAACGATGGCCATGTATGTGATATTGTTGCCAAATAGGTCACAGTTAGAGTATTGACACACATGCCAGCATTAGATATCATACCTGACTGAAACATCATTCTGATACAATGTCTGTTACCCTATCACTTGTCCAGGCTTGTAGGAGCAATACATGACTCCAGTTGCTATTTCTGGTGGGTTATATCACCATCCATGAAGGCATTCACAACATTACTTGTTGTAAGAGGTAGGTGGTTATGCCCCACGCATATAATCTATGTGAGGCATGCCATGTGTATGTAGCACTATAGTACATTAAAGTGGATATGTAGGTTTATGAATCTGTCTATTGCCAGCTGTGTTTGTGTTACTGTATGCACATCCCCTGTGTCAGTCTTTACTGTGTGTATGCAAAACATATACCATTTTGTCTCCCTGTTCCATCCTGTGAACTCAGGAATACATACCACAAGCCTGTCCTACACAGTACCATGTATGCCTTCAACAACTGCATCAAGGTTGAGTGTATGGGAAAGGTGTGGCAGGGGCAACAAGTGCTGACACGTGAATCTGTTGCATTCAATCTAATGGCTAAGCTTGTGAGGGACCTACTGGCAGTATTCCAGTAACCTGTTCCAAATGTATGAGCCTGTGGTACTACACAACACTGAGGTGATATGTCTGAAGGCTACCTGTCTGTGACAAGGGGTATGTACACAAGATCACACTGTCTGACAGTGTCCATCACACACTGCTGAATGCATATACATCTGGTAAACATACATATAAAGCTGTACTTTGCCTATGAAACAGTCAGTGTATTTACATTCTGCCATACTCCATGTTGGTAATGTCTGCAGGGCCACAGCCTGCAGACACACAGACACTTGGAACACAAGCAAAATACAGCATGTCAGACTACATTCAGTCAGTGGTACTACCAGCAGTAATGCATCATGGCTAATAAGGTACATACTCTTTTATGCGTACCCATAACAAATGCAAGCAGACAGCACCTTACACAGAATTACATAGCTACACTGTACTATATTCACCCTGTGCATCAGATCCATATTTGCCTGTCCCTTCATTGATGGTATGGATGACAGGAATATGACACAGGTATCATCATATGCAGAAGGTGTGGTGTGGGTTTGCTAGAGGCTTAGGCTGGGCCATATGGTTGGCATCCATATGTGTGTGTGTGTGTGTGTGTGTGTGTGTGTGTGTGTGTGTGTGTGTGTGTGTGTGTGTGTGTTTGGAGGGGTATCCTATAGATGGGCTGTGCAGAGGTGCTGTGTGTGTCTGGAGGTGACCTGCCTGTGATACAGATGTGTGTGTATGTAGGCACACACTCACACCATGTGGCTGCCCTACACATGGGCATGTTGGACAGCTGTGGACCGTACATGCAGGTTATCCAGTTCACTGTCGCTGGCCATGGACATGTGAACTGGTCCTGCCAGGGGTCTCACTGGCACCACCAGACCCAAGGCCACATGCAGTACTGCTTCCTGATGGTTACTGATGTCCTGGATCTGTGTCCCTGACAGGACCGGCCAGGACCACATGCTCATGGCCTGCTCCATTGTGATGTGGGCAGCAACCCCCCTTCGGTAGTGCTGGTGTCACTGTCCCTACTGGAGTGTGAAGGTGCCTGGCCCCATAGACTCTCAGCTGATGTTGGTACTGACCTACTTCCATGTGGCCGACAACCATCTCCCACCACACACTCTAGCACAGACATGCCACAGTCGAGGATTGCCAAGGTCTCACCCCACCATCTATTCATGACCTCAGTATTTTGGTATGCGGCCTCAACAAGATCATGTATGCCACCATGTAAATCAGGAAGAGTTACATCCAACACCCTGAATATTTTTCCTAGTGTTGTGTTCACTATGTGCCTGTGCATCCATGACAGCCTGAAGTATGCACCTGGTGACACCTGCTGTGGCACTTTCAACAATGGCTTAATGAGCAGCAGTCCTCCTGCAAGCACCCCTATCCATCTGCCGGTGTGGGACCCCACCTGCACTCTGGCTATGGCCAGTGTCTACACTCACACCTGCCATAGTCACCACACTAGCCTGTTCCATGTCATCACCTACAAACTGTCCATCATCTGTGGCTGCTTGGATGGGGCATGTGTGGGCATTGTGACTGTGTGTGGGATCATTGTGGATGACTGTGGGATGCCAGCCAATGGCACAGATTCAGCCCTTGACACTGACATCAGATTCTGAGTGGGAGGGACCATGACCACCATGGCCAGCTGTGGGGGAAAGATAACATATGTAAATTAATACCTGCACTGCACCACTTGCTGCTACACATGCGCACACACACACACACACACACACACACACACACACGCGCGCGCGCGCACTTACATACAGGTGAGGTGGCAGACAGGCATTACACAGACCTCACAATAGCCAACTGGTGACATTCACAACAGAGTCAGGCTACTACATACACAACCTGGATAGACCCTCAACATCATGCAGTGCAGCCCTTTCCACTTAATGTTACTACTTATATACACCTCTGTGATATGTAAGTAGTGTTAGTAGGTGATGGGCCTTCAAGTAGCACAGACTGCACCCATGTACACATAATTGCTGTTCACCTGTATAGCACAGTGGCAACTCCTACAGAACATACCTCTCAACTGTGCAGAATGTTGCTAAATGTCTACATGTGTGGCTCATATTTCTGGTCTGTTTGTCATAAATCCTGTGTTTGTCTGACACATTACTGGGATGATATGAGAACTGCTGTCACTAATTAATGACATATTTTGAGTTTCACACTTCAAAACCTGCAGAACATGTATGTTACAACAGAAATGGTTACACTAACAACCTTCTAAGCTTACAGTGGATATTATAAGTGTAGACACCCCTGTTAGCATGCCAGGTTTGTCTAATATATAACATGAGACCACAGAAATTGTGTGATAACATTTGCTACCTTTAATGTAACCTATACACTGTGCAAGCCAACTGAAGAACAAACACATCAGTTAGGGTAATGTAGAAGTTGAAATACATACAATAGGCTGGTTGCATGACTGTGCACATCCTTAAACTAATACTTTGTTAAAGCACCTTTTGATTTCATAACAGCAGTCAGCCCTCTTAGGAAGGTATGTATCAGCATGGCACATCTCGACTTAGCAATATTTGTACACTCTCCCTTGCAGAAGCCCTCCAACTCTGTCAGATTGTGAGGGCATCTCTTCTGCACAGGCCACTTCAGGGCACCCCACAGATTTTCTATTGGATGTATGTGTGGACTGTGGCTGGACCATTCCAAAACACTGATTGTCTTCTGGTGAAGACATTCTTTTACAGATTTTTGATGTATGGTATGGGTCATTGTTGTGTGGAAAGGTGTAAGTCCTCTCCCTCCGCAGCTTTCTATCAGACACATGAAGATTTTGGGCCAAAAGGGAATGGTATTTTGAACTATTCCTAATCCCCTCCACCTTGGCTAAAGGCCCACTTCCAGCTTATGAACAACAGCCCCAAAGCAGGACACTGCCATCACCATGCTTCATCATGGGGATGGTGTTCTTTTGGTGATGCACAGTATTGTTATTGTGCCAAACAAACCTTTTGGCATTGTGGCCAAAAAGTGCAACCTTGGTCTCATTACACCATGACACATTTCCTCACATGCTTTTGGGAACCTGATGTATTTTTATTGAGAAATTCACCAGACCATGATGTTGTTCTATATGTGAGAAGGCTTCCATCTTCCAAACCTACCCCACAGGCCAGACATGTGGAGAATATGGGAGAGTGTTGTCACATGTAGTACACAACTGGTACTTGCCAGAAATTTCTGCAACTCCTGTAGTGTTGCTGTAGGTCTCCTGGCAGCCTCCCTAACCAGTTTGGGTCTTGTCTTTTCCACACTTCTAGAGGGATGTCCAGTTCTTTGCAATGTCACTTTTGCCCTATATTTCCACCACCATTTGATGGCTGTCTTCACTGTGTTCCATAGTATATACAATGCTGTGGATATGTGTGTGTACCCTTCTCTGGGCTGATACCTTTCCCAAATGAGATCCCTTTGCTGCTTCATAAGCTGTATGTGAACTATGGCTGTTGCTGTAGCAGGCAACTGAGCAAATTTAGGATAATCCTGGTAGGACAGCTGACCGTTATTTGCTGTTAATCAAAGAGTCTCTGTAATTGATGGCAGGTGTGTACCCAAGAAGTCGTAGTGCTGTAATAATATCAAAAGCTGCTTCAACACAGTATTACATTCAGCCTATGCACATGCATGCATCTAGCTTCTTGCAAGTGTTTTATATGTCATAGTTGTTCCCCTAACAGATTTGTTTATTTTACAATTGAATTGTACAGGTTATAGGTCACATGAAAAGTTGGAAGGGTTCAGAAATGTGTTATTGTGCTCTCATTTATGTATATCACAAATACCTGGCATTCTAACAGGTGTGTGTACACCATTTATATGCACTGTATAACACTAATTTATAAAATATGTCCCTAGGTTTTGGCCTTCGTCCCCCCATTTTGTCAATCTTTGTGCAGATTTCTTGCAATGACAGGTTGTGAGGTATGCTACAAATATGCGACATCTCCTGCAAATAGGCCCCTGTGATGACCACTGTGATGCAATGCAGTTAATCCCACCACAAGTGAACATGCAGCTATTACAAAATGGCTGAGAGTAACAGTTTTGTGCATGGTCACATGCATGACCTTAACATGCCTGGGGTACCAGTTAGCTGCAACAGGAACACCCCATACTTACCAGCTTCAGGCTGCTGTCCCACATCCAGACCAGAGGGTCCTATCTATTTGTGGGGGAGAGGTATTGTCAGCAAACTCACATTTGGCATTGGTACAAGATAAATGCTATGTTTCTGCACAGGTACAGTACAAGCTATGATAGTACACAATTTGCTGTCCCTCACCATAGATGTGCACTTGTGTGCATTACTAAACCCTGCCCACAAATGCAGTTTGAACTGACATATGCATCTAGATACTCTATAGAAGACAGTATGACTGCTGCATGATTAAATTGATGTGCACTATGGCCTTACCTGGATGCTCCTCGCCTGTTGCCTGGGTGTCACCCACCTCCACGACTTGTGTTTCATGTGTTGGCTGTTATGTGGGGGCTGACCCAAGGTTGGCAAGGAGCTCCTCTGTTGCCATAAGTAGGGTCTGTGTGGCTGGACCCCCACCTGTAGCAGTACAGTCCCTGGCCACGACAGCAGCCCTTTGCAAGGCATAACATATCAAGTCAGTTGCCCGATGCCTGACCTGATCGTATAGCCATGGTGGCCCAAGGTGTTAACTCTGTGGACAAGGTCGTCCCACAAGGCAGTCCACTCCAGCACATTTTGTAGGCTATGGCCGAACAGCACCGCATGGTACTGGATTATTGCATCAGTGATAGCTGCACTCTCATCTGCAGTATATGCTGGTTGACGCTGCATGCCACCTGGAAGGCATAAACAGGGAAACACATCACAGGACCTCAGACATTGCCCAGAGTTATTTACAGAGCCAGCACATCAATATTGCCTATCATTAGCCACCACTTACAACCACATCATCCGCCTGTCATCTATCAGCACAGTATGAACCTGCAGTGCAGTCCTCATCCTGATGTGTCATGTTCCACCCAATGAAGACCAGTACATTGCAATAACCACCATTCATCATTCACGTTTGTGTAGAGGGATAACAGTGGCCATCCTCATTGCAGATGGGATGTCAGTGGTGCTCAGGCTTTGCTTGCATACGGTGTGTAATGGAGATGGAAGCATATGCCTGGGTTCATGTAGGATGCAGACAGGAATGTTATCAGGTCCCATGGAGACTTGCTTTTGTTGACTTTGATTAGGCAGTATGCACCTGCTCCTTGATGATGAGGGGAGGAGTGTGCATGCTATGCATATCCACCTATACTGATGGTGAGCCAGGGGGGTGATGTTTGTCCTAAACCTGTCTGCAGCAGGTTGGCTATAGCTATGGTGTGTGTGTATGTGGTGTAATTGACCACCATTACAGGGTGGATTGGGTTGTTGCCTCTGAGATTGCAGACATATGTGAAGACGGCCTTGTGATTGCTCTTGGTGGATGTGTCCAATTTGTACTCATAGTTAGCCTTACAGTAATCCACCTGTGACCTTATATGTTTGTTCAGATAAAGGTTGACTTGTTGCCAAGTTGGTGCCTGATCCTATTTTACCCTGTATAGCCAATATAGTGACCAATAATGTGGTTTGTGCATTGCTGCTGTCCAGCAAAGGGGGTTACTCTACTTTGGTGGAGACAGGTTTTACAAGTAAGATATCGCTGAGTCCATACAGTTATGTAGGTGATCATGTAGCTGTTTGTAGTAGGCATGGACACAAGGTCATAACACAGTTGGACACCTCTCCAATTTCAACCTGATAATCATGCTTATTCTAGTACCCATGTCTGTGTCAGGGCAATGCAACAACCAGTAGCTGTAGAAAACTAACTGTTGTATGCACAGAAACTAAAATTACACACATGTACAACATGTACTGCTTATTTACCTGACGGTTTGCATCCCATGTCTGTTGTTATGAGGTAGCCAGGTACACCTACTCATACATACATGTGCACAGGTAATACCTGATATACATTTCTGTTCAATGTCCGTATGGCACACTGTATTTTCACTCTTGCTGCTCAGTCATTCCTGTCAACCTGTTAGAGCAGGACATCTGGAGGACGCCACACATACATGGGGGTGATGGGCCAAAATTAGTGACACTTTCTTAATATTGCTGTAACACACTTAAGTCATTTGATAGCACAGTAACCTTTGCATTCACAGACATACCCTAGAGGATGCCCAACGCTCATATGGCAGGAAGAGAGGAGAAAGGCTTGGAGTGTGTTAGTGAGGGTAGGAACTTTTAATGTTGGCAGTATGACTGGTATGGGGACAGAGCTAGCTGATATGATGGACAGAAGGAAGGTTGATATATTGTGCGCACAAGAGACCAGATGGAAGAGGGGTAAGGCTAGTTCTATCGGAGTCAGGTCCAAATTGTTCTATCATGGTGTGGATGGGAGGAGAATTGGTGTGTATACATATATATATATATATATAGATAGATAGATAGATAGATATATATTTAAAATGAAGGATTTTTATATGTACACTAATTTATATACATTTTATATACTTAGATTCTATATGTTAGGTTGATTTTTAAACATTCACTAATGTTTTAATGTTTTTTATTGACTTTTAAGAAAGGTTTCTATATGTGGTATGTATATGTATTTAGCACCATCTAGTGGCCAAAACTGACATGAATTGAGGTTTTCAGTATGTTTACTTTTTGTCCCTTCTTTGGTATTTAAATGTCTAGATAATGTCTGATGAAAGGTTTGGATATAACCCAAAAGCGCTTACTATCTGTTATACTTGAATAAATGAACTGCAACTTAAAAATTGAAACTCCTGAGCCGTGGTGGTACTTTGGTGACTTGTTTGAAGTTTCCCTTGCATTTTGCATTTGCACCTTTTAGTACCTTCACCTTGAAGCTGTTTACTGGATTTATTAGAAATGGTGTAGGGGTTATCCTGAAGGAACAGTATGCCAAGAGTGTTTTTAGAGGTGAAAAGAGTTTCGGATAGAGTGATGTTTATCAAGCTGGAAATTGATGGTGCAATGATGACTGCTGTTAGTGCATATGCTCTGCAAGTTGCGTGTGTGATGGATGAGACAGAAAAACTTTGGAGTGAGTTGGATGAAGTAGTGATAACTGCACCCAAGGGTGAGAGAATGGTAATTGTAGAGGATTTCAATGGGTATGTTGATGAAGGGAACAGAGGGGATGCAGAAGTGATGGATATGTATGGTGTTAAGCAAAGCAATGCAGAAGCTGAGACGGTGGTGGAGTTTGCAAAAGGGATGGGCATGGCTGTGGTGAATATGTATTTTAACAAGACAGAGAAGCACAGGGTGACATACAAGAGTGGAGGAAGATGGACACAGGTGGATTATATCCTATACAGGAGGGCCAGTTTGAAGGAGATTGGAGACTGTAAAGTGATTGGGAAAGTGTAGTTATGCAGCATGGAATGTTGGTCTGTGGGATTATGTTCGTGATCAAGAAGAGGAGGAGGAGTGTGAGGACAGCACCAAGTATCAAATGGTGAAAACTGAAAAAGGGTGATTGTGAGGTTGAGTTCAGGGAAGTGTTAAGGCAGGCAGTGGGTGGCAGTGAAGAGTTACCGAATATCTGGGTAACTACAGCAGAGCTAGTAAGGGAGATGACTAGAAAGGTGCTTGGTGTGACATCTGGACAGAGGAAGGAGGACAAGGAGACCTGGTGGTGGAATGAGGAAGTACAGGGGACTATACAGAGAAAGATGTTGGCAAAGAAGTGGGATTGTCAGAGAGATGAAGAAAGTAGACAGGAGTATAAGGAGATGAGGTGCATGGCAAAGAGAGAGGTGGTGAAGGCTAAGGATGAGGCATATGATGGGGTGTATGAAAGGTTGGACACTAGGGATGGAGAAAAGGACCTATAGTGATTGGTTAGACATAGGGACTGAGCTAGGAAGGATGTGCAGCAGATGAGGTTGATAAAGGATAATGAGGGAAACTTACTCACAAGCAAGGAGAGTGTGTTGAGCAGATGGAAAGAGTACTTTGAGGGGCTTTTGAATGAAGAGAATGATAGAGAGAGAGAGAAGGTTGGATGATGTGGGTATGGTGAATCAGGAAGTGCAATGGATTAGCAATGAGGAAGTAAGGATAGCTATGAAGAGGATTAAGAATGAAAAGGCTGTTGGTCCAGATGACATACCTATGGAAGCATGGAGGTGTTTAGGAGAAATGGCAGTGGTGTTTTTAATCAGATTGTTTAATGAAATCTCAGAAAGTGAGAGGATGTGTGAGGAGTGGAGAAAAGCTGTCTGGGTACCGATTGTAATAATAAGGGTGATCTGCAGAATTGTAGTAACTACAGAGGGATAACAATGATCAGTCACAGCATGAAGTTATGGGAAAGAGTAGTGGAAGCTAGGTTAAGAAGGGAGGTGAGGATTAGTTATCAGCAGTATGGTTTCATGCCAGGAAAGAGCACTACAGATGCGATGTTTGCTCTGAGAATGTTGATGGAGAAGTACAGAGAAGGTTGGAAGAAGTTGCATTGTGTCTTTGTGGACTTAGAGAAAGCGTATGACAGGGTGCCTAAAGAGGAGTTGTGGTATTGTATGAAGAAGTCAGGAGTGGCGGAGGAATCTTTAAGAGTGCTACAGGATATGTACAAGGGTATTGTGACAGCGGTGAGTTCTGCAGTGGGAGTGGCAGATGCATTTAAGGTGGAGGTGGGATTACATCAGGGATCAGCTCTGAGCCCTTTCTTATTTGCAGTGGTGATGGACAGGTTGACAGACAAGATCAGACAGGAGTCCCCATTGACTGTGATGTTTGCAGATGACATTGTGATCTGTAGTGAGAGTAGGGAACAGGTGGAGGAGACCCTGGAGAGGTGAAGATATGCTCTAGAGAAGGAAGGAATGAAGGTCAGCAGGACTAAGACAGAATATATGTGTGTGAATGAGAGGGAGGATAGAAGAATGGTGAGGATGCAAGGAGTAGAGTTTGAAAAGGTGGATGATTTTAAATACTTGGGATCTAAAGTTCAGAGTAACGTCAAGTGTGGGGGAGAGGTGAAGAAGAGAGTGCAGGCAGGATGGGGAGAGTGGAGAAGAGTGGCAGGAGTGATTTGTGACAGACAAGTACCCTTAAGAGTGAGAGGGAAGGTCTATAAGAGGGTAGTGAGACCAGCTATGTTATATGGGTTGGAGACAGTGGCATTGACAAAAAGGCAGGAGTCAGAGCTGAATGTGGCAGAGTTAAAGATGTTAAGATTTGCACTGGGTGTGACGAGGGTGGACAGGATTAGGAATATGTATGTTAGAGAGTCATCCCAGGTTGAACAGTTTAGAGACAAAGCCAGAGAGTAGCGGGGTTATGTTGGATTGGACATGTGCTGAGAAGGGATGCTGAGTATATTGGGAAAATTATGGTAAGGATGAAGTTGCCAGGTAAGAGGAAAAGAGGAAGGCCTAAGATAAGGTGTATGGATGTGGTGATAGAGGACATGCAGGTGGTTGGTGTGACAGAGCAAGATGCAGAGGACAAGAAGAAATGGAAACAGATGATCCGCTGTGGCAACTCCTAACAGGAACAGCCAAAAGAATGAGAAGGAGATGTTGTAATGTCAGTCTTCACAGGTTGCCAATAATTTGACAGACATAACACAACTCTATGAGTAAATGACTACAAATATGAGCCACACAAATGGTTAGTGTGCATAACACTGGACAGTTGAATGGTATGAGTTCAGTATATCACATGCAGTTCAACACACACATCTCCAACAGCAGTTTACTATGCAAATACCCTGTATAGGTCTCTCACATTTCTGAGACAAACATGTATATCATACTTGTATTCACAATTAGCATATGGATATCTTTGACATCCCAGTAGCTGACCTAGCAGTGCCAGAGTAAGTATTGTTCAACACACACTCCATTAGTAGTTATATGTGAGCCATCCTTTCCTGGGGTGACTCAGAAGCCTGAGCTGTGATCTATGTCACTGCAGACAGACCCAGATGCTATGGCCATAGACTCTGATCAGCAATATATCAGTACAGCAAGTCTTGTTGAGACATATTTGTTGAGCTTCCTGTTTCCCATTATTATATACCCCCTACTGCATTCCATTACATGCTTACTTGCTTGACATACCTTTTTTTTCCCAAGTATGGTTGGTTTGATTCGAATATGTGTTGTTTGGTTTGTTTATCTGTCTGTCTGTCTCTCTCTCTCTCTCTCTCTCTCTCTGAGATGTAGGGTATATATCTGTTTTGCATAGGCAGGAGCTTGACTTTTTATTGGTACTGATCATGTGCAGCTGATGGCCTGTGCCCCAATTGGTGTCCCCCACTTGCTAATTGCATGCAGAACAGCTGTGTTGTTATTCCTATAGCCAATGGCATGGCAACACACTCCTATAACTGAGTACTTAATGTGGGCATTGCCCCTTTTCCTTGCCTGTGAGGAGGCCTTCATGGGGATGTGTGAACAACAGCATTACAGAGGGTAGCTGGAAATACTTCTTACAATAAAAACAGTGGAGACAGCCCAACAAACTTTGGAAGAATGTTCCAGACATAGGGACAGAATGTAAGTATTGCTGTTATACAGTTGAATTAATGCTAGTTTAACAGGATTTGTGTGGACATGGCTTTTCTGCGTGATTTTAAATCTGACAGTATTATGTGGTTGACATAACTCTCAACTGTATGGCTATCCGCAGAATGGCCAGATTTTGGACTCTCATGCTTGGTGTGTTCCTCAGACATTGTTTGTCTTCGGAAAATCAGTAGCATACTGTTGGGATTGCAGTCAGTAAATGGTATCATCCATTTGTGTTTCTGACTTCATATCCCTCAGAAAAGATATATTGTTACATCAGCAACTGTTGAACTGCCTCAGTTTATAACAGCAATATTTCACATATGCCCCTGTTTTGGGGCTTCTGTCCCCCAAGTATGTCAGGCTTTGTCCAGATGTCATGCAGTAAGAGGTTGGTAGGTAGGGTATATCATTATTTAGTGCCTTCATTTCTGATACCATCCCAGTGATGTATCAGGAATACCAGACATGTTATGTGTAAGAGTCCTTATATATAAGGACAAAGCCTGGATAATATGTGGGACTCTGAACAGTTGAGAGATCTGTATATTTCTGGTGATTGTTGGCAGGCTGTCAGGATTGTGTAGCAGTGTAGTGTGCAAATGTTATTTGGCCTGTGTAGGGAGGGAGTAGATGTATGTGTTATGGCTCCTTTTCTATATGACTGTGCATACTGTTCCAGTTTCTGGTGGTCTATTGGCTTTATATGTTTGTAGGGACAGACTGAGACATGCTCCATACCATGGTCAGGCATCATACTAACTGTGAATTGGAGTAGTGTGTGAGTGGCAAACATGATGAGATGTTTTGGTTCACACAGTCCTTATATTCTACTGTTCATTTGGCTTACTGTGAGTGTGGTGAAACTGGTTGTGGGTATGCACTTTCACACTGGTGTCTGTTTTTCTGTGTTGTTACATCCCTGTAGTGCCTGATATATTTGCTAATATATGTGTAATTCCCCATAGTGGATTTGGGTTAATGTTGTGCCAGTCTGACTGTAGTTTGGACAGTGCTTGGTGACATACTTAGCAGCTGAGTGTAGTTTCCCTAATGTGAAGTTATGTCCAGATATTTGTAGGATGGACTGTTGCCTGGCCCCCATACGTGTTGTGTATTTCTGACACATCAGTGGGATGATGTGAGGATTTAAGTCACTAACTAGTGAGAAGTAATTGAGTGCTGGACTTGTGCTATTTCAGTCAGTATATGTTAGGACAGGCAGGAGGGTGTTACTGCAGCAATTGTGTCAGCTTATCTACTATAATATTTCAGATATGTCCCTATTTTCATGGCTTTCTCCCCCCACTTTGTCAGGCTTGGTCCAGATTCGTTGCACTAAGGGGTTCTGAGCATACCTCTCAACTGGCAAGATTGTTTTAGAGTGTCAAGGTTTACTGCTCATATTTCTGGTCTGTTCCACAGATTCATTATTTTTATTTACCTGGTAAATCACTGTGATGATTTGAGGATTTCTGTCAGTAAATGATGACATACATTTCAGTTTCAGAACTCACATCCTTCAGAACATGTATGCTGAAACAAACCCTGTCACTCTGGTAACAGTCTACATTTATAAGAGCAATATTTAAAATATGTCCCTAGTTTTGGCCCATTGTCCCTCTATTTTGACAGCCTTAGGCCAGATTTCTTTCACTAAGATGTTGAGAAGTATGGTTCTGAGGTATAATTCCACTACATGTTATGAGTATACATATATATATATATATATATATATATATATATATATATATATATATATATATATATATATATATATATATATTAATATATGTATATATACTTTTTTAATATATGTCAATATGTGTATATTTTATATGTATATCTCTATTTGTATTATGTATATATTTTCCATACATATATACATGTGTATATGTATATATACAAAACCTGACTGATTCTACAGAATCTTTTCCCTACTGTTGAATGACTCTACTGCATTACTGCATGATATGTTTGAAAAAGCATCAGCAATTCCTACAGCTCAAATGGTGTAGTGGTACATTGCTCTGACTATGGTGTGCAAGGCCCTGGATTCGGGACGTGGCAGGGCTGATTATTTTGTTGCTAGGCAGAACAGTGGCTGATGGAAATAGAGTGATTAAAGCAGTTTTAAGCTGCTTTAAGCAGGTTTGCATGGGTTTGCTCAACGCTAAGCAATGCCAACACAGGGTTAACCGTACAGATGCTTAATCTGTGCTGGCTTCACTCAGTATCTCGCAAACTAAATTACTCCTGCTTACTCCCGCTTATGCCCATGCTAATTTCTTTATAAGAAAATAAAAAGGGATGATAGGAAAATGGTGAAAAAGGGGCATGCAGAGGGGAAAAGCAATATGAAAGATAGCTAGGGATGTTTAGGACGGGTGTAGGGAAGGTCCATAGCTGTCCATTTCTTATACGGCAACAGCTGTGCATTTGTACAAAATTTGGAGGTGAATTTGGGCACTCAAACCCCAGGGAGAGGGGTGAGGACAACAGAAATGTGTTGTCAAGCCATTTGGACTGGATAACATGTGTCCAGTGGACACTTATGCAAAAGAGACAGCTATGTATGGGGCAATATTTTTTTTTTGGGACAGATGCCCTTTTCTTTATTTAAGGTGAGAGTGGGATGTTAGGGAAGGATTGTAGGTACATCTGGGGAGGTAGGTTGGGTAGGGAGACAGACAAGACAGGCAAGACAGCAGACAGGGTTGGTATATGACACATGAGAGGGTAAACACATTTGACAGAAAGGGTGGTTGGGAATCCGAACCCCTTGGGCCCCCATATGGTTACAGTGAGACTGAGATCCCCACCCATGGGCAGTCACCACTGCACCTTCACGGCCCCAAAGGTGGCTGTGCTGAGGGCTGGACAGGAGGGTCAGCCTGCCCCTCAAGGTGCATCAGGCAGCCCTCAATCTGGTGCAGCTGCTCTCCAAACTTGGATCGAAGGATGCCATGCACCAAACCCTGGACCTGACTACGGGTGACAGCCTCCTGTTTGCACCTGCTCCCAGGGGGGGAATGGGTCCCATACCCTGCAGTGGTTCCACCTGAAGGTGGTGCAAGTCCAGCAGACGAGGGAGATCCAGGTTGGGTCCAAGACATGCTGGGGCCTGGTGCCGCAGCCAGATAAGGTGGGACAGGCCAATTGCTGGGATCTGCCTTCCCAAATGCATTATGGTGTTGAGGTTTTACAAAATATGTTGGTTAGTCATGAACAACACATTTCAAGATTAGTTATAACAGCATGCATGGGTGTTGCAATTAACCCCATAAAACAGATTTGAAACAATTGCATAGCAAACGAAACACATGCATAAATGGATCAACAGTATGCATTGTAACAGCATGCCAGTAACATTGACGGCAACAGGCCACCAACAATGGTATTTGAACAAGATATGTTAACATGCAAGCAAGCTATCAAACATATTAACAATGATATAACACAAGTCCCAACATAAGGGTTGCAGCACACCATACCTGTAGTATATAAGCAATAATTATTGATGCAGATGAGGGGTGGGGGGAAACAGAAAATCCATTAACAACTGTTTATACTTCTATTTTCCACAACAGTACTGCTCAATACTCTATGGGTCTGCCCTCACTTTACATCTACCTATGGCCATAGCTTCTGTAGTACAAACATACCTATTAAACTGTCAGCCTGGAATGGTATGAGGCAAACTGTGACAACTCTAGGTACATGAATAGAGGGGACTCATACATGTCAGGGTTACATATCTGGCACGGGAGGGGTACCCTGAACTGCTGTTATGTGTGTGTGTGCTACTGACATACATCATCTGGTTTCCTATCTGTGTCCAGGATTATTTGCAGCAGTGACCACTAGCCTAACTAACAAAAAAGGCTGGTGAAAAGAAATAGAACCTACATTTACAGAATTTATATTGCTCCTTCAGGAAGTCAGTGATATACAAACTGTAATAATAAATTGACAACCCCCAACATGGCCGCCTCACCCCCCCCTACTTAAATATACCAACTCTGAGATCGCATCACAGTAGAGGAAGTAGCAAAGCCATGGAAACGGCCCACCAAATTCTTTCCCTGGGAAAGAATTCAATTTTCCGTGGTTTTGTTATTTTTAGACTTCGAACTTCCCAGTTCAAAGTTTTGGTGTTCGGACATTTGCACGCTCGGACTTATGATATACACCCCTAGTAACACCACTGGCAAAATCAAGAACAATTGAAAGGTATGAATTCCATAGTTCTCCCCCCCCCAATACAAACCTAAATTCCAAAAGAATAATAGGTCATGCATTTTCTAAAGGGTATTAAGTCCAGCACTCAAGTGTCTGTTATCATCTTCAAATTTCAGAGCATAATGAGTTGTGATAATTTGCCAGAAAACCACAATTTATGAGAACAGGCCAAAATCATGAGGCAACATCTGGACATTCCATGAAAATAGGTACAATTTAGAGGCACACTGCAACCCCACATTTGTTACAGGTACAGTGACTAGTACCAGGGCCATACCACTCAGTCCCTTAGAACAAGAAATCTGGATAAAGCCATCCATAAAAGTGAGACAAAGGGCCAAAAATAGGGACAACTTTTACATATTGCTCCTACAAACCTAAAAAGTTATAGAATAGAAGGTTTTGCATTAGCATGAATTGTCTGATGGGTATGAAGTCCAAATAAAAAAATAAATGTCCATCAGTATTTTCTAACTTCAGTCCTAATGATTTGATCCTATTTTGCCTGAAAACCACCATTGTATGAAAACTGATGAAGAATGAGGCAAAAATCTGTATGTTCTGTGGAAATCTGTACAGTTAAGAGGTATGCCCAGCACTCAGCTTTTAGAAGACATCCCAGCTCATTGAACTGCTCCAACTGCACATGCGCATGAGTGGTAATAACTATTCTTCATGCTACTACTCAGCCTGTGAAAGGCTGCTTTATAAACCACACCAAAATATTCTATAAGTGAAATATCACCACTAAGGGCAGAACTGAATGAATCACCCGGACTGCTCACTGTGGGTAGCAGCCTATAATACTTGTATCAAAATGCGGGTGTGGAAATTAACAGCTCTGCCTGATCTTTCTCTTTCAGGAACATGGTGACTGCATTATTCTGATGATCTCATGGCTTGCAAGCATGCACTCTCTGCCCTTACATGCAAATCTCAAACCTTGAGGACCCCAAATCAGCAAACACCACCAACCACAAGTGAATTGAGAGAAACCCACTCTGTGACCAAAACCATAAGTGGACTGCTCTACTGACCCGAGAAATCTTCTATACTACATCATCTTATCTGGGTGGAGACATTTAAAAGTTAGTGTGATGGAAAAGACACTGTAAAAACCATAATCGAGAGTCTATCACACTGCCATTTGATTCTGGAGCATGCTTTAAAATGCTGGCCATTTACTTTGCCTTAAGAGTAACTTAATCAGTAAACTACAACCAAATAGATTGATGACTTCCTCCCACCCTCCTTAACAACTATTTAATTACACAGAATGCAAAGGTAATAGAACGTCCATTGCAGATGTCCTAATGTCCACAAAATGGCCTATAACCTGCCCAAGCTTAAACACGTAACTCCATAATTCCCGAACAAGAATGGCTCAACTGACTACCAGTCATTTTCATACCTAAGGTAAGAAAAGAAAAAGAAACCTCTTCTTTCTCTACTAAAGAACCCATGACTCAAATGACAATTAAAGGAAAACCAAAGATATAACGCCACTCCTGACTACACAACCCACTCATACTTTCCACTTGAACTCTCACCACACAGAAATAACCCCATATCTCTGGCCCCCCTTCCAGCAAGGCACCCTGCACCCCTCACAGGACCACTGTCAAACTCTGAAGTACCACTAGAAACAAACATAAGCAACAAAGGGGAGAAACCAGAAATAACATACCACACCAAGCTACCCAAAGCACTAAACTTAAGCAATCTAACAAAATGCATCCCCAGCCATGCAAGTGACATAAGAAATCCACTAGTCTCTCCCACAAGTTTAGTGGGAAGAAGAAGAAGAAGAAAAAAAAACACTCATTACTACAGCCTAGCTCCACCATACCTCCCACAATTAACCCAAGGTCTACCTGTACACTAAAGCACCTGCAGGTGGTCACAGATGTAATACTTGCTGTAGCAAGTTCACGTCAAAATGTGATTCCTTACCCAGTTACACTCTCACAAAAACTTATTAAGCACCTCCCTACCCTTAACTCATTTCCTCTCAATCATCCAGCTTTCCTATTTAACCCTTTCCTCCCCCAACTAGCTTTTTCTCCTACCCTCATAAAACCCATTACTACATCTATCTAACCCCCCACGTGAAGTTGTCCCTGGACAAATTGGTTTGTTACCAAACCTCATTTAACAGAACTAGCAACAGCACTGACTTGAGCTATGGAATGTGTTTCTTCTTTATTTTGCCCTGAAACACTAGTAATAACATTGACTTTGAGCTAAGGTATGCATTTTTCTTCTTTACTTTTCCCTGACATCTGTATATCATTTATGCTGGTGTTTAGTTTATTAAACTGATAAACATTTGTACTCTAATACCTCTTATCCTCTCAGTGCAATATATGCATTGGCTTCTGAAAACAAGAAACTAGAATGTATTGCATTCTTAGTCTCTGTAGTTAAAATAACACTAACTTGAGACATTGCAAATGTTTGCTTTCTGTTCGGTCAGGAAATTTGCATGTTATGTATCCTGACTGTGTTGACTTTTGTATGTTCAATACTGTGTCTTAACTCTGTATTTTGAATTACATGTGCTGTATTATTTACACTTATTTCTGAAGATTGTAAACAGAATTTGTGTTGTTTAAGTCTGAAACCATACTGATAGAAGCTAACTCAATCTGTGAATCATGAGACAGTCCCCCAGATTTACTATTCTTCCATGCAGGACAAGCTTAGTCCTGCATGGAACCAGCCATTTAGGAGCAGGATGGCATCATGCCATGCATATTAATGAAGGCACGCTGCCTGAGCTCCTAATCTTACACAGAGCATGTACAAGTGCAGGAGGCGTGTCTGAGAGCAAAACTCTCAGAATATACACACTCCCACAATGCAAAACAGCAGAAAGGCCAAAGGAATGAGTGAGACAACTCAAAGGTGTCTGCATATCCCCAGCAACATCCCCCCCATGTACAACAGCAATAGTAAATATATATAAAATAAATAAACACTTTTTTTTTTATGAACCCAATTAAAGCTAACTGTAGGTGCACGGGTGTGCCCATTGCTTAGCTACATTAATGCAGCTTAAATGGCTGAAGAGAATAACAAGGAAGATATAGGCAACTGAAGCAGTATAGCAATAGCTTAGTGGACAGAGCATTCGCCTTACGAGCAGGCATTCCCAGTTTAAGTCCCACTGCAGAATTTTCAATGTGAAATCAATTTATGAACATTTTTTTGCTGTATAACATACTAAATAACATATAATTGTGAACTGGAGTACTGCATTAAATGCGCATGTGAGGTGTCAGTGTCATAATGTTGCAAAATCCCCAGATAAGCACATGTGCCCCATACAGTATATGTACACAGGAATCATGGATACAAATGGAAGGTAAAATGTGTAATGAATGACAACTTCATACAGCATCCAAATCCCCCACCTTCCCAAGAACCATGAGATATAGCTGTCTAAATCACTGTAATTGCAAGTGGGAGTAAGCACTAGTAAGCAAGTGTAAGCACCAATAAGCAGTAATAAGCATATTTAAGCACTAGTAAGCATGTTTAAGCCTGTTAGCGTAGGGGTAAGCAATGCGCACATAGGTTAAGCAATTTTGAAGCTAACTCTGTGTAAGCATATGTAACCAGAGGTTAGCATGGTTTACCACCACGCAAACCTGTGCAAAACCGTGCAAACCCGCTTACAACTGGTCAAAAGTGCTTTAATCACTCTGTATTCAACGGCCTTTGTTCTGCCCAGCAACAAAATAAACAGCCTTGTAGGTCTTGAACCCAGGACCCTATACACTATAGTCACAGTTGTTAACCACCAAGCCATCACAGCAGTACAGAAGAATGAGGTATCACCAAACAAGTCCTCACTATTGTAAAATCAAACTGAACCTGTGAAAGGAATCAGTATAGTCATATGTTCCATAACCCACTGCATAACATAAATATGTGATCTGGAGTACAGCAGTAAGCCCAGAAGTGAGGTGTAATTGTAATAGAGTGTTGAAGTCCCCAATAAAACACAAGGACCCCATACAGTGTATCTGCATATTAATCATGGACACCAGGCAGATATATAAGATGTAATGAATAAGAAATCAATGCCAAAAAGAAAAAAAAAATGCAAAGTCTAATGTAAGCAATGCTAAGCATTGCACAGGCCAGTGTAGGAGGTGTAGGCAATGTGTAGGCCAGCTAGCTCATTGTGGCCAGTGGTATACCCCTTTAAACTATGCCAACCTTAGGTAAGCAGGTTTGCCCATAGCTTAGCCTTTTCAAAACTGGCTAATCATGGTAAAGTGTGGGAAATCAGCCCTACTTAAACCCAACAGGCGGGAATACATCTCATAACCAGTTATAGCTTCCTCGTGCAGGCACCATGTCAGGAAGGGGGGAGAGAGAGAGAATGTGCTTTCAGTTGCAGTGCTGGTGCATCCAGGAGTCCAGAGTCATGGCAATACTCCTTGTCATAGACCATGAGCAGAGACTGCGGCAGGGCTAGTACCAGGGTTCCCAATATAAGGCAGAAGCCTGGGACCATCTCACCCATGACCTCACCAGTGCCACTGGCATACCCCAAACTGGAGAGCTGGCCAGGCATCACTATGCTGACCTGAAGCAGCATAAGGAGGACCTCTTGGAGCAGTGGATCAAAGAGGCTAGAATGGCAGGGGATGTCCCAGCTGTGTGTAAGTATCACTCCAGTATGTGTGTAATAATAGCCAGCTCATGTATATCATGGATAGGTATGGCTAAATATTCCTCTTATATCCTCCACAGCTGCAAGTGAGCGGGCCACGAACCAGGATGTCCACTGAAGTCAACTGGAGAGGTTGTGACATGAGGCAGGTCAGTAATACTCTTCCATGTATTGTAATAGTAAATAAATCTAAAAGTATTAGTACATTAATTGCCTGTATAAAACCTGTATTGCTTAAGGCAAGTACTGCATACACTGGAGAATATGTCAGGAAGAGTCTCATATAGTGTGTATGTAAATAAAAGTGTAATAGCCTGACAATAAAGGTCTAACTGCTGGACTGCATGTGTATACTCTGGTATCATATGGTAATGTAGATTTGCAATCACGTAATAGTACTGTTGTATTAAGCACTGTTACCCACACTGTGCACCAAAAATAGAATGTATAGGAATGCCTGTATATGACTACTGTAATTCCAGAGGCCATTTAGTACAACTGAGAGTCACATAGACAGAAAACAACACAGCCGTGGTTCGAATCCTGGAAGTGGTAGTATTCTGCATACAGAATCCTACTTCACAACTGTACATATATGTCCAGAATGTCCAGTAAAGTGGTCCATATCTGTTGCCTGTCAACCTGACCCCCTGGGAAATCAGCGAGATGATCCCAGATGTATAGGCAGCAAACAGGAAATACAACTGATTGACACACATCTATGAGAACAAAGCTGGCACCCTAGCAACTCCCCAAAACCTTATGAGAGTAAGAAGCCATGTATGTCCCATTTACACCCCCCATGTTGCCGAGCTGTGGCCAGAGTGTGTACAGTAACTGCGTGAGATGTATGTGCATAATAGTAATGTGGAACCTGGTACTGTGTGTTGCAACATTCAGGTAATGCTAACAAACATTTCTCCCACAGGTCTGTCAGATACCAACACTGTGCCCAGAAATACAAGAATTATACCCTGTACTGGTACTGTTTACTTTGGTTTTGTATGGCATTGTGACTGATGCAATTGTTCTGAATAATAAGGTATTACTCATCACTGTCGCCCACACTGTCCTACAAAATATAACTGTCTAGGAAATTCTGCATAAGCGTGTTGTAATACAAGATCAGAATGCAAAACCACAGGAGAATTATAAGACAGAAAGCAGATAGGAGATATACAGCAATATCTATATAGCACACATAACTCTGATGGACAGTGTATAAGTTGTAGCAGACACAGCCATGGTCTGAATCCTGGGAGTGGAAGTAGGCTGCATACAGAATCATACCTCACAACTGTACAGATAAGACCAGAATGTCCAGTATATGCGCCCATATCTGCTGCCTACCACCCTGTCCCTGTGGGAAGTCTATGGGATGATCCTAGATGTTTAGGCAGCAAACAGGGAAAACAACTGATTGTCACACATCAATGGGAACAAACCTGTCACTCTAGCAACTCCCAAAACTGTTACAAGAGTAATAAGCCAAGAATGTCCTTTCTACACTCCCATGTTGTCAAGCTGTGACCAGAGTGTGTACAGTAGCAGAGTGAAGTGTATGTGCATAATACTAACATGTAATCTGGAACTTTGTGTGGCAGCATTCAAGTAGTGCTAACAAACATTGCTCCCACAGGTACATTGGATACGAACACTGTGCCAAGAAATAAAAACCTTGATACCCTGTACTGGTACTGTTTACTCTGGTATTGTATGGACTTGTGAGTGTTGCAGTTGTTCTTAATAACAAAGTATCACTGATCACTGTCACCCAAACTGTGCTACATAATATAACTGTGTAGGAAAGCATGTATATGTGAGTGGTAAGTCACTAAAGGTTGAAGAGGCCAATAGTCTAGATATGTTCCAGTACACCTGCATGTGGTCAAGACATGGCCAGAGTCTGTGCAGAAAGAGTTGGATAGCTATGTGCACAACATCAACCCAGAATCTGGGAGTATGTGTAGAAACAGTTGGTTAGTGTTAACTAACATTCCCTCCACAGGTATACCAGGTAAGAGATGTACACTGCAGGTAAAACCAGGTCATGTATAATGATGATGACAGCGATATCACTGTCCAAACTAAGGCTATAGGGCAGTGTAGTAATACATGTAAGGTACAGATAACAGAATTGACTAGGAAAGTAATGTGGACTACAGGAATATACTAGTTAATTGACATCTTTCTCCCCCCACCATATCTCCAATATTAAACTACATACCCACCTCAACCAGTATGTAATGACTGCACTCTTCTGATTATGTCCTATTGGTTGATATATATTTAAATTTGTTTCCATGCATGTGCTATATTGAATTATTCCAACATTGGTGGCATGGTGCCATCAATGTACCTGCATGCTCTTGTTATTACTACTGTGGTCCCATATATGCATGTGCTCTATTTGCTATGCAACTGTTCTGTATCTGGCGTCTGGGTTAGTGGGAATATCTATGCATGCTGTTATACCTAACCCTGGAATGTGCTGACTATTACTAACCCATATATGATGATGAAATTTAAAAACCCTATAGCATGTTTGGAAAGGGCGGTCCCAGTGGACTCACTTGTCTTACCTCAGCTGGCCATGGCACCGGGCAGCAGTATGTCTGGGGCCCAACCCGGGACCTCCTCATTCGTTAGTCCTACACCATCTTTGGATGGAACTGCCTCAGGGGATGGAGCTCATCCCCCCCGGGAGCGGGCGCAGACAGGAACCTGTCACCCGTCGCCAGGTCCAGGTTGTGGTGCATAGCGAGCTCCGCAGGGAGGTCGGAGATCTGCTCAAGGGCCGTGTATTGCAACTAGAGCATTGCCTGGCTCTTTGACTCAGCCCCCAGCACAGCCATCTTCGAGGCTGTGAAGGTGCAGTGGTGACTGTCCATGGGTGGGGATCTCAGTTCCACTGTTTCTACTAGGGGGCTCATGGGCTTCCAATTTTTCAACACCCCTCCCCATCAAGGTGTTTACCCCCTACATGTGTCATATACCCAAATATACCTGCTATCCCTCCCCAACATCTGACTCTCATCTAAAAAATAAAAAAAAGGGCAATCTGTTCCCAAAAAATAATCTTGCCCCATACATAGCTGTCCATTTCGCACACGTGTCCACTGGACACATGTAATCCGGTCTAATTGGCATCACAACATATTATTGTTGTCCTCACCCCTCTCTCAGGGGCTTGAGTGTCCAAATCTACCTCCAAATTAAGTGTATATGTACAGCTGTTGCTGTAGAAGAAATGGGCAGCTATGGACATTCCCTACACCCTTCCTGCACATCCCTAGCAATTTTCCCTACTGTCTTTCCTTCTTTGTGCTGCTTTTTCACCGCTTTCCTATTGACCCTTTTTTCCTTTTCTTTTAAAGAAATTAGCATGGGGGTAAGCAGGAGTAAGCATATTTAAGCAGCAGTAAGCAGGTCTAAGCTTGTTTGAGTGAGGTAAAGCAATACTTACAGAGCTTAAGCAACTTAGAAGCTAACTGAGTATAAGAAACTGTAACCAGAAGTTAGCAGTGCTTACCTCTGCGCAAACCTGCTTACAACTGCTTAAAAGTGCCTTAATCACTCTGTATCCAATGGCCCTTGTTCTGTCCAGCAACAAAATAAACAGCCTCTGCAAGGCTCAAACTCATGACCCTGTACACCATAGCCAAAGTGATCTACCACTAAGCCATGTCAGATATACATGACCCTGATGTTTTCACAAACATATCATCCACCCAGTCACTCAACAGTACAGGGAATGTATTTCAACATGTAGATGTATGTGTGTGTGTGTGTGTGTCTGTATACATATATATATATATATATATATATATCTATATATATATATATATATATATATATATATATATTATTATCTAAACAGATATAACATATCTATATATGTAGATATAGATTTTATATATATATATATACATATATATATATATATATATATATATATATATATATATATATATATATATTATTATCTAAACAGATATAACATATCTATATATGTAGATATAGATTTTATATATATATATATATATATATATATATATATATATATATATATATATATATATATATATATATATATATATATATATATATATATTGTTAGAAAAATATGTATTCGTAATATGCTTAGTGCATTCAAGGTTTAAAAAGGGTTAACACATTTATTCTATTTCACACTGCATAAATCTGCACGAGCTGCAGAAGCATTCCAATCCTGTTATGTCATGAAATATGCACAGCTATGATCTCTGCTTATGCTTTGGAAATTTACAGGGAAGCATTCAATTTCTGCTAATGTCAGGGAAATAATAATAGATGTTTCACTTCTACTAAGGTCATGAGATTTAAACAAAGAGTTATTTATTTTCTTCTTATGCTATGAGAAAATGCACAGCTGCAGAAGCTATTGATAATGAAGACAAAGGCTGTTTGAAAATATGAACCGTAATCAGCATTTACTTGTACCTAAGCTAGAAAAGTACCTTGAAATGTAACATATGTATTAGAGCTGCATAATTGAAGAATAGAAAGGTTGTAGTGGGCTAAAAATACAGCCCCCAAGGTCAGGTTGTTTTTCTCAAATGTTTTTCATAAATCCAGTCATGTCAGCAGGAAATCCAAGTAACATTTTCTATGTAACACATAGTGAGTTTCAAATCTGAACATGTCAGCAGGAAATCTAGGTAACATTTTCTATAGAACAATACAGAAAGCTGTGTCTAACTACGTCAATCATAGAAAGTAACATTTTATAGAACAGTATAAGAGAAGCATACTGCCTGCTAGTAATTAGGCAAAATCCTGTATTTGCATGTTTTTGTCTCCTTGCTGCAAGTAATAAAAGGTGCCATACCTGAACCTTACGTGAATTGGTCTTTGAAGTTTTTTCCTTTGACAGATTGGTCCTTTGGACTGGAACCCTCACTTCACCTCGGATCGGACGGGCCGAGTGGTTGAATCTGTACAGGGAAGAAACCAAATTGGTTCTTCTTATTTGAAAAGCCCTCCGACTGAATTGTCGTGCAAAAAAGGTCAGCCACTTTCTGATCTGCAACTGAAGGACGGATATCTGAATTGGTGATCAATCATGAAGGCTCAGGTAAGGTGAATCTACTTTTTTTGTTTTAGATCAGGGAATATATTTGTATTGATTTTGTCAAGACTGTATTTTACAAGTCAGGGACAGAAAAGATTACTGTCTTGTCATAGATCAGGAGAAACAGAATAGGTAGGGAGTCATTCTGAAGAGACTATAACAAAATCCATGGTACCATGTTAAAAATAGGAGAAGTTACGTAAAGATCAAAAAGGGTAGAATAAAATGGGTAATAATTGCACAAAAAGACCCCAAAATCCGCCGTTAACCGAAGACGCAAAATACATGCAGTCACAGCACGCTGACAATATTAAATACTATTCAAAATGGGTTAATAAGTATGAATTTGATGGTAAATTAGAAAAATCCTCACTTATCAAACTTATCAAACAGCTCAAAACCGATTCCAAAGGTTGGGTAAAAAAGCAACGCCAATTAGGAATTCCTCAGGCACACAGGTGGATTGAGGAAGTAAACCGTAGGGAACAAAAGAACAGCAATTCAAAAACAATGTTTTTAGATAAGGAGGGCAATAACTTAGTGATAGCATTGGCCCCTCCGCCTCCCTTACCAGAATATGAAGCAAGTGAACAGATTAGTCCACCCCCACGATATCCTGTTGTCACTGAAAATAGAGACATTGCAAAAGAAAAAACATTTATTAGAGATCCCATCAGGACCAGGTCTCGAACACGGGCAGGTAACTCAAATGAAGGCATTGAGTTATATCAAATGGTTAAGAGGTCACGATCTATGAGTGAAGAAGAAATATGCCCACTCATAGAAGTACCTAATCCTCAGGCAGGAAAAGACGTCAGGACTCAACTATTTTAGTGTATAGACCCTGGACTCCGGAAGATATCCGGAAAGCCACTGAGGGAATTCTCCATCCAAAAGTTAATTTTAGAAAGTTCTCAGAAGATTTACAAGGAATGAGGCTAAGCTATAATTTAAATGGAGAAGAGGTAGAAAAAGTAGTTAGACAAATTGTGGGGCCAGATTGGCACATGATTAGTGGCAACTGGAATCCCCGTGACGCTGCACACAGACCCCTCCCACATAACAGCACAGAACTAGACAACAGAGTAAAAGGTCTTGCAGACCGCATCTCTGAGAAATGGAAGCCTAGGGCAGACTGGACTTGCATTAATCAATGCATCCAACAAGAAGGTGAAACTGTTGACCAATATTATGCCAGATTATTGGAATGTTTTAATAACCACTGTGGAATGCAGGTTCCTGAAGATCAGACACAAGATTCCCCATATGAACAGCAGTTAAAGTATGCATTTTTAAAAGGCAGTATTGCACCCATAAGCAGTTTTATTACAAAACACATGGTACAAGCAGGTTACAGTCATTACTTGAATATGAAACACACAAAAAAGTCCACGGAATCCTTGCACCAGCAAATAAAAGGTCGCAAACAGCTGGTGCAAGGATTCCGTGGACTTTTTTGTGTGTTTCATTGGTTTAACATTTGTGTTTTTTCAATTACTTGAATATGCTAGGCATGCCGAAAGGCATTTCAATAGCAAAAAGAAAAAGAAAGCTCAAGTATTTTCTGTAGAAGATGGAGCAGAAGTTTGTGTAGTACAGTCCGGAAAAAAGGGCAAGAAAAATGCACAGGGAAACAAACAATCTGATCAGCGATCAGAGGACTTTGAAGGGTGAAAGAAAAGGGGTGAATGTTTTAAATGCGGTAAAAAGGGACACTTGGCAAGGGATTTCAAGAAAAACAAGAAGGCAACAACGGAAGACAAGGAGAGCGAGGACTGACTATATGGTAGTTAGGAATCACTAGATGGGGATAGTGGAGAAAGGACAAATGAGAATGTGACAGAGGGAGTAGAGGATGTGACGGAAGAGATAGAGGAAGTGCAGGAAGTTACTGACAGTGAAGAAAATGAAATATTAGACCTAGCTTTATTGAGCTCGGAGCTCTGTTTAGCGGACACAAAACCAGAAATTACACTCTTGGTAGAAGGAAGGGAGGTTAAATTCTTGTGTGACTCAGGGGCATCACGAACCCTGGCACATCCCTCCAAACTGCCAGAAAACTCAGAGTCACCTGATTACATACTAGTAAAAGCAGCTAATGGACAGCTGTACCGGGAGCCCCTCTCCCGTAACATTGCAATAACTGATCCTGTTACAGGATTGACTCAGAAAAACAAAATTGTTGTTTCTGCAAAATGCCCAGTAAACCTCTTGGGCAGAGACCTTATGCAGCTATTCGGTATAGCAGTAGTCCCAACCATGCAGGGTATGGAAGCACAGCGACAAATTGATACCTTTGCAGTGCAATTGGAGGATGAAATGTTTTATTGGTACAGCCAGGACTTGGTTATGACTGGTCCAGGGACTGTGACTGAAGAATTAATGAATGTAGCCATCAGCAAGTTCCCCTCCCTTGACATTAATAAGCAACACCTGTTGTACTGTACCCTGTATTATTGTAACATGCCAGGACCTGATAAGGAATATGAGCACAAATTGTTTAAAAATCATGCAAACAGATTGATATTATGTAATCTGTACTGGGACACAGAAGAGAACAGTGTAGCCAGCTGTTCATTGCCCCAGGAGTTCTTTGCACTCTATAAATCTAATCGATTACCACATGTTAGCTTAACTAAGGACAAAAACATAGAATGGGCAGACCTAAGAGAAAAAGTCACGAGATGGGAGAAACAGACAGAATTAGAACTGTCAGAACAGGGAATACAAATACAGAAGCTGAATTGGATAACTCAGACCCACCCAGCCGTACACTTGCAGTTCAGCAAGGACAGCTGATTAGCACTCCTATTAAAGGAGAAAGAGAATGCCTTACAGAATATACCAGAAACTCTCTGGTCAACAGGAAAGTCAGATGTAGGACTTATTCGTACAACGGGACCAGTTACTATCACGCCAAAGTCAGCATTTAGACCACAAAAAAGACAGTATCCCTTAAGAAAAGATGCAGAGGCAGGAATTAAACCTATTATAGCAGCTTTACTTAAGGAAGGGGTACTGGTGGAATCTCCCAATTCACCATGTAACACACCCTTATTTCCGGTTAAAAAAGCAAATGGAGAATGGCGTATGGTCCAAGATTTACAAGCTGTAAATGACACAGTAATACCAAGGGCACCTACAGTGCCAGACCCACACACCATGTTGAATGATTTAAAACCTCAACAGAAATATTTTTCTGTGGTAGATATCAGCAATGCGTTCTTTTCAATACCAATACACCCTGACAGCCAGTATTGGTTTGCATTCACATTTCAGGGGAAAATGTATACATATACGCGACTACCACAGGGATATTGTGAAAGTCCAACAATATTCTCACAAGAAATGGCAAGTAACTTGACAGGATTTACCCCACCAAGAAGCAGTCAGATTTTACTTTATGTTGATGATATCCTGCTGGTGGCCCCCACCCAGGAAGATTGCAAAGAAGATACCATAGTGCTATTACGATTTTTAGCCGCTGAAGGACATAAGGTAAACAAAAATAAACTGCAGCTTTGGAAAAAAACAAGTCAAATCCCTAGGATATGTAATATCCAACGAGGGTAGAACATTAGATGAGGACAGAAAAGTAGCAATTTTGCAACCACCAAAACCCACTACCAAGAAGGAAATTATGTCCTTCCTGGGTACAACTAATTTTTGCCAGAGCTGGATTCCAAGCTATGCCTTGGAATCTGCACCTCTAACTGACCTGATATATAAAAAGCCTATGGCAGCACAGGATTTGTTACAATGGACACCGGAGGCAGAATCTGCTTTCTGCAAACTGAAACAATTAATAGCGTCCTCATTAGTTCTGGGATTACCAAACTACCATAAACGTTTTTTTTCCAAACTGTAGATTGTAAGCAAGGTTATATGACATCAGTGTTAACCCAACAGCATGGGGACAAGCAATGCCCCATTGCTTATTATTCATCACAACTAGATCCAGTGGCATGGTCTTTACCTCACTGTGTACAAGCAGTAGTTGCAGCTGCAATGGCAGTACAGACTTTGGCCTCAGTAGTTTTATTCCACCCTCTCACTTTGAGAGTGCCTCATGCAGTCGTGATTATTTTACTGCAAGAGAAGGTAGCATATCTTTCCCCTGCTAGGCATCTTTCCTGTATGACTATATTGTTGAGCCAACCTCACATGACAATTGAACAATGCACGACTTTGAACCCTTCTACCTTGCTCCCAACCCCTTCAGACGGCACACCACACCGCTACCTGCAGGTGATTGAGCAAAAGACACTACCTAGAAAAGATCTCACTGATGTCCCCTTGGATGATGCTGAGGTGACATACTACGTGGATGGTTCGTGCAAAAGGGGTCCTGCAGAACAGAACCTAGTAGGATATGCAGTAGTTTCTGACACTGAGATTATAGAAGCAAAACCTTTACCACACAACTTATCTGCACAGGCAGCAGAATTGATTGCCTTGACACGGGCATGTACCTTAGCAAAGGGTAAAAGTATAAACATTTTTACTGACAGCCTGTAAGCTTTTTCTACTGTACATGTTTTTGTACAACAGTGGAAAAACCGAGGAATGATAACATCTACTGGCAAACCTATCAATCATGCACAGTTTATTTTAGAGCTTTTAGAATCTATTCAGTTACCTCAGAAAGTAGCTATTTGTAAATGCACAGCTCATACCAAGCAACAAGATAGAATTTCAAAAGGTAATGCGAAAGCTGATACAGCTGCAAAACAAGCAGCTTCAGAAGTATTTCTTTTAAATGAGGAACTACAACCCTCTGAGATTTTAGACTTAGAAATGTTAAAGACAATGCAGACACTCACTACGCAAGCTGAAAAACAAAGATGGGTAAAACGAGGAGCAATTCTCAAAAAGGGGCTGTACATCTCTAAAGAAGGGAAACCGATACTACCATATAATTTGTTTAGATAGGCAGCTTTGTTGAGCCATGGGCAATGCCATGTCTCAACAGGGGGGATGGTACAGCTGGTGAACTGAGTGTTCACAACATATGGATTTACAAACTACTCTAAAAAATTTTGTTTGATGTGCCAAATTTGCAACAAACATCATGCACAAGGGGCTTTAAAGCCCAAGCAAGGGAGTTTCCCTACACCACCATATCTGTTTCATACTATCTGTATGGATTTCATAGAATTGAACAAATGTGAAAATAAGAAGTATTGTCTTGTCATTGTAGATATGTTTTCCAGATGGGTGGAAGCCTTTCCAACCAAAAATTCAGACGCAGCCACAGTAGTGAAAGTCCTTGTCAAAGAAATCATCCCTAGATTCGGCATTCCGGAAAGGATCTACAGTGACAATGGTACACACTTTGTAAACCAAACCATACAACAGTTAAGTAAGCATTTTGGTATTTCTTTAAGAAATCATTGTGCATACCATCCGCAATCTGCAGGGCTAGTTGAGAGGCATAATGGAATATTAAAGAATAAATTAAGAAAATTAATAGCAGAAACAGAAAAGAATTGGGTGTACTGTCTGCCCCTGGCACTGTTGAGCATGAGAACTGTTCTGGCTGGAAAAGGATTGACTCCTTTTGAAAAACTATTCAGAAGGGCTTATTATATACCCCAGTGGAAACCTCTCATGCCCACAGACCAGGAAGCTGACTGTACACTAGCTGAATATATGAGAAATTTGTTGAATTCTAAACATCTGTTGCAGTCAAATTCTGTTTCAGATAAAGAACAAATCGAAACATCGGAAGTGGCAGTGATCCCTGGGGACTGGATTTGGGTGAAAACCATTAAGAAAAAAAATTGGACATCACCAAGGTGGGAAGGTCCATACCAGGTGCTTCTTTCAACACCCACTGCAGTTAAAATCGCAGAGCGAGCTTCGTGGATCCACCTGATGCACTGCAAACTAGTTAAGAACTTTGAACTGGACAAACATCTTACCTCTCCATCGGGGCCCTCAGCCCAAAGTCTGGCTACAAAGGGGGGTCAGATCAATAGGACTGATCCGTCTCAACCCCAGTGAAGAAACCATCGGTGCTGGAGGTCCTATTAGGGCAGAGAGTAAGATCACATGTCAAAAGTAAAAATGATAGAATCCAGAGAAATCCAAATAAAACTACTCGAAAGAGTTGGAGAAAATAGGAATGCAGAACAACCATTTCCTCAGAAGTATTGCATAATCATCCTGTTAACTGTACTAGTGACAATAATCTTTTTGTTGCGGCCATTCCTTTTCCCAGCCACACAAACTGAACTGAATAAACATGAAGAGTTGCACGTAGAGTGGCATCCAAACTTCAGTACTTACCAGGCAATTAAATATGTGTATGCTGAGACCTTCAATGTTTAGAATTGCTGGATTTGCACAGCTTTGCCAACAGCATAGGGGGTGTTATTGTTAACTTCAGTCCCCCTAGGAGTCAACGAGACCTGGGAAAACTTGATTCATGATACATCAACTATTATAACATCACAAGATAAAATAGCATTGCACTTCAACAAAAGGTAACTGTGTTTTTACAAAAATGATACAGTTCAGGTGGGCTGGAGCAATTGCAATGTGACTGTTCCTTATAGATGCTACACTAAAGCTAATAACACAGGTTCTTATTGTAATACAAACTATGATTCATTTTTTGAATTGATGCACGAAACACTTGAGAAGTAAAACATGATTCTGTTCTCTACAAACAACTGTCTATAATTGACAGAAAAATGTTTCACGCAGGACAAATGTATATTCATAGTAAAGTTATTACTAAAGTAGAAGACTGTTATTTTGTATGTGGTAGAAAAGCATACAAAGTGGTTACATGAGAATTGGTCCAGCAGTTGTTTTTTGGGCTACCTGGTTCAAGCCATACGAACCACAGCAGTCTTACCTCAAGGAAAAATTCAAAATGTTCGAGAAACCATCAAGAAGCCTGTCAATCCAGTGGGGCAAATCGATGTGTGCTGGAAAAATCATCATGGTGTGGGTGATGGACTGACACACATGGACTTGAGTGATACCGTTATATCATGGGCAGGCATATTACCAGCATATGGAGCAGTTAAATCAATCTGGGAGCTGAGAAAACTGTCTAAACTTCTCGAAGTAATGAGCAATGCAACCTTTTCCGCTCTAGAATTGGTGACTGATGAACTGAATGTCATAAGAACTGTAGTGCTTCAAAACCACATGGCTCTTGTCTTCACCCTAGCAGTGAGAGGAGGTACTTGTGCTTTAATCCAGGAGGAGTGCTGTTCGTATATTCCTGACCACAAACACGAGATAGACAATCACCTTGAGGTAATTCAGCAAGTGTCGGCTATGACCAAACCAGGACCAAATCCATTGATGGACTTTTTCCAGAGATTGTTTGTGGGATGGGGCAGTATCCTAATGAACATCCCGATTTCCATCTATGTAGGAATGATCCTACTGGGGGTATGTGTTTGCTGCTGCATCCCCTGCATGAAAAGACTGATTAAAGACTTTATAGACATGTCAGTTTCAGAAACCTTATATCAAGGTGCTGAACTTTAAGAACTGTTGAAAAATTGAAAATACTTTCATAAGTTTAAACTGAATGACTCTCTTAACTGAAAATCCTGAGTAGGAAGAGGTTAGGGGAAGAAAAACTGTTTATGCTTATTTTGAAAGTAGAATAAAAGTATTAAAAGGGGGGAAAAGTTAGAAAAATATGTATTAGTAATATGCTTAGTGCATTCAAGGTTTAAAAAGGGTTAACACATTTATTCTATTTCACACTGCATAAATCTGCATGAGCTGCAGAAGCATTCCAATCCTGTTATGTCATGAAATATGCGCAGCTATAATGTCTGCTTATGCTTTGGAAATTTTCAGGGAAGCATTCAATTTCTGCTAATGTCAGGGAAATAATAATAGATGTTTCACTTCTACTAATGTCATGAGATTTAAACAAAGAGTTATTGATTTTCTGCTTATGCTATGAGAAAATACACAGCTGCAGAAGCTATTGATAATGAAGACAAAGGCTGCTTGAAAATATGAACCGCAATCAACATTTACTTGTACCTAAGCTAGAAAAGTACCTTGAAAAATGTAACATATGTATTAGAGCTGCATAATTGAAGAATAGAAAGGTTGTAGTGGGCTAAAATACAGCCCCCAAGGTCAGGTTGTTTTTCTCAAATGTTTTTCATAAATCCAGTCATGTCAGCAGGAAATCCAAGTAACATTTTCTATGTAACACATAGTGAGTTTCAAATCTGAACATGTCAGCAATAAAGCTAGGTAACATTTTCTATAGAACAATACAGAAAGCTGTGTCTAACTACGTCAACCATAGAAAGTAACATTTTACAGAACAGTATTAGAGAAGCATACTGCCTGCTAGTAATTAGGCAAAATCTTGTATTTGCATGTTTTTGTCTCCTTGCTGCAAGTAATAAAAGGTGCCATACCTGTTTGATATATATATATATATATATATATATATATATATATATATATATATAAATTTAAACATATATGCATACATATGCATACATCTATAGAGATATATGTCTACATGTATATATATATATATATATATATATATATATATATATATATAGCAATTTATATATATGTAAGCAGATATATATATCTATTTAGGTATATACGGACATACATCTGTAGATAAAAATGGAAATATAACAAAAACATATATGTCCATATGTACCATTAATGGGGTTGAGAGGCCCCAAACAACATATGTCTTGTACGAATAGGTATCCCCCCGTCTGCCCTGCAATGCACTACCAACTGTTGCAGATCCCATAACCAGGACCTGACACGACATGGGCACAAGATGGTAACAGTACTCCATCCCACCTGTATGACATCAGGCTGGAATCAGTAACATATCATACAGTACAGTCCGGCTCCCATAGGGAATGTACAATGTGGATGCAATCAACACCCCTAGGTTACATATACACAGACACATATATGCAGATACAGATATATATATATATATATATATAGACATATATATATATATATATATATACATATATATATATATATATATATATATAGACATATATATAACTACACATACACACGCAGAGATATGTATGCTGGACACTGTATGAGCCACCCATACAAATGCCAATCATTGCCTGCAACATATACCCATAGAGAGGTCAAAGTATATGACACCACGCACAGGTTTGTATACATGGGAAAGCTTTATTTGTGTACTATTACAGTTGTATATGCCATGTCATATAGCTGTTTAGACACTGATATCCATATAAACAGAGTAATGCAACTGTGAAACAGTTATACTAATACAGTAGTCTGGAAACGTTTACAAATGTTGCTGTCCATGCCGAGGCCTTCAAGTAGTACAATAGTGAAGACAGACTGGGCCACAGGATACCAAACAATCAACAGTAAGTAATGCAGATGTATAGTTCAGCAGCCTCTATCTACACTCTGTACACAATCCCTAGGGGTTAAAGACCTCTGTTGACACAACTTATGTAACTGTGACATAACAATGTACATCCAGATACCTTAAGGCAGCTTACCCCTGATACCCCACATGTTATAACAGCCTAGGTTACGTATATATAGATACATATATATGTATATATAGATACACTTATATGTATATATAGATATATGTATACATATATATATATATATATATATATATATATATATATATATATATATATATACACACACACATCCTATGTGTACAGATATGCCTAGTTATGTTGGTATATATGTAGATATCTATAACTATATGTGCAAACATATCTATTATGATATAGGTATGACTGTCAATATATATGTAGATATCCTTACATATATGTGCAAATGTATCTCTATCTGTATATGTGTAGACATATATTGTTCTGTATATGTATATATCTGAGTATTTATATGTATATCTATGTACATATACATATCCATCTATGTATCTCGATATGTATATGTGTATATATCTATATAGATATCTGGATAATTATATATACATATATTTTCACCATATGTCCTGAACATGGAGTGTAGCCCTACCTCAGCCCCTACAATCCAACTTTATAGTGCAAGGGGATGTCAGGTATGTATAGCAGGTATATTTGTAGACTATTTGAACTGTGATAGGGATTGTCTTCACAGACATGGTGTGTGTGGGAAGTCACATCTGCTTATAACATGTGAACCATTGGCTACTGACAGACATCCTAAGGACATCATAGTACAGTAACACTGCTAGCACGTAATGCTCCTGTGGACTATAGCAGAGATAATGGCCAATATATGTGGACAGTTTAATACACTCTGGACAGTCCTGAGGTATACACAGAACCCCCTAGTGCAAGACATGTGGACTAAGCCTGACAATGTGGATGTTAACAGCCATGTAGACTGGTATAACATGTAACTGCTGGTATACATTTGCCCCCATAGGTTATGCATTCACACACCCTCTCTGTCCTGACACATAATAACATGTTGAGGAGCCATCAAAACGTATATGTGATGGTGAGTGACATCTGCAACAGGGATATGGTAGCTATATGGTAGGTGTAGTACACATGCCTCTCAGCATGAATAGGTGCCAGCGTCAACACAGCCACACTCCCACATAGACACAGACACATTGACACACTTGGTAGGGCCATGAGTACAACTCATCATTAGTGAGATTGCCACAACACATTACTGTGCAGGTGTCACATGCACCACAG
Organism: Protopterus annectens; assembly: GCF_019279795.1. Classification (NCBI taxonomy): domain Eukaryota; kingdom Metazoa; phylum Chordata; order Ceratodontiformes; family Protopteridae; genus Protopterus; species Protopterus annectens. The sequence continues at coordinate 1,526,852,586 of NC_056737.1, read as the reverse complement.
GGGTCATACAGAGGTTATATGGGAAAAGGGTATGTGGAGGTGACTGACATCAGACAGCATGCTTCAGTATGCCAATGGGGGTTGTTGTGAGTTTGAATGTGGTCATACGCATCATGCAACACACACACAGACACAGGGTACCAGTACTGACATGCATGGGTGCATTATTTCATGGATGTGTAGTGGTCGACTGTGCCAGATGGCTGTACAAGGCTAGGTGATGGGTATACCTTGGCATCAGGCCACATGACAATGGTCTGCATTGTGGCTCAGGGGTGTAGTGTCTGGATTTGCCAACACAGGTGGGTATTGTATTCACCTTCCAGTCACCTGGGTGACTATTACGTGTGGCCAATGCTGTGCATTGCTTGCCATGTATATGTTCCTTAGTCCATGATATAGACGGTGGCTGGGGTGTGCACACTTCCCACATGCATGTACAGTGACATGTGAAACTGTACCTGGGGTGTCTGGCCCATGTTGTGTACACAGATTATCATCAGATGTGCGAGTCCTGGCTTCATGTGGTGGGAACTGTTAATGGATGGCAGGTTGACCCTGCACCTAAATTGATAGCATGATACTGGTATTCCCTGGTGTCAGTGGCATCTGTCCATACAGGGCATGTTTTCAGGCATGGTATGTCCTTTGATGGCACCACAGGTGTTGTAGGTGTCCAGTGGGGAACATTGGGAAGGTGCACTGTCAGCATGTATGTGCCTATTGGACGATGGATGGGGTGCCATGCCCTCTGTAGCCCACTGCAATCACACCATGATTACTATCAGTGGGAAATATGCAGGGAATTAACAACAAAGCGGTTGTTGCCTAGGCAAGTGTGTGTGTGTGTGTGTGTGTGTGTGTGTGTGTGTGTGTGTGTGTGTGTGTGTGTGTATGAGACATGGGTTGAGAGTGTTCTCTGGGTAATATTAGGGTTGCTCACATTGTTTGCCTGGCCTTGATGTCACATGTAGGGGTATGGAGTTGCACCCCAACCTCTCAGCTGTTTCACATCTGTTATCCCTGTATGGTGGACATTGGGATATATACTAGGGCCACCATATAAGAAATTTGAAAAACCTGCTCCACATTGAGTCCAGTTGTTACACACTCACAACCACCTACACACAGGATAAGAATTACAAACACAGATACACAGAGTCACACACACACCTGTCATGTCTGAGATTAGAACTCCTACCTAACTAGTTTATTAGGGTCTATATTAGATCACCAAATGCTTAAAAATGTGATCGGTTATTAACCGACCCTATGTAAGCGAAAACTTACAATTTCAAACTGTCAGAACAACAATTTTTTTCCTAGGGAAAAAGTTGCTGTTCCAACAAAAAATAAATAAATAAATAAATAAATAAATAAAATACTTTACACATTACATTAAGTGGGGGGGCTTCACCCCCACACACCCCTACTTAAATATACCAACTCTGAGACCGCACTACAGTGCCAAAAACGGCAAAGTAATGAAGCAGCCAAGCATATTCTTTCCCAGGGAAAGAATTTGCTTAAAAGCCGCTTTGATATTTTACCATTTCAGGCTTTTGAGTTCAACCAAGACGCATTCAAAAGAATGAGTCTTCAGTCTTCTAATAGGGAACCATTTATTACACTACAGCACTAAGCAGTTATAGGATGCGCCATGGAGATTATTGGAGTACTCCTTCCCCAAAGGTATATTTCACAGCGAATGACATCAGCAGGATTGCCAAATTAGGGCACTTGAATTGTAGTGAACGTGACTAGCCTAAAATGCATTGCTCCCTACACAAATATAGAAACACGCACAAAACATCCACAACTGCCATGTGTGGGAACAGAACCCCTACCAGAGTTCTATAGCAAACTACTGCATGAAGTTGTTATAGGACACACCACAAGGATTCCTCCAAAAAAAGAAAGTCAATCTGGTGGTCCCCTGCATAAACAAACTGTGCAACAGAAGGAAGAAACTGTTGCAAAAGAGAGTAAAATCCCATGAGTGGAGGAGCTCCCTGGTCAGCCTTAGTAAGAAGCTGAGATCTCTTATAAGATCCTCCAAAGCTAGCGACGAAAACAAAATCACCACTAGATCCAAGGACAACCACAAAGCATTCTATAGCTATGTCAAGAATCTAGATGGCAACACCCAGATCTGCTCTGAGTTACAGCACAAAGGCATGAAAATTACAGAACCAACTGATATTGCCAGCATCCTGGCAGATCGGTTCAGTGCTAACTTTACCCCCCTCTCACCCCCTATAGGGCCCATATCTATACAGAAAGAATGCAGAGTCCCTGTAATCACAGCTACGCAGGTAAAAGCTGCACTCTCTAAAGCCAAAAACACAGCATCCATGGGACCGGACAACATCCCAGGCTGCATTTTACACGAACTTCAGAACTAACTGACTCCCCACTTAAACACCATGTTCAATAATAGCCTTGCATCAGGCTTTGTGTCCACTGAATGGTGCACAGCAACAGTTATCCCACTCCACAAAGGGGGAGTCACCACTGATCCCAGGAACTATCGACCTATTAGCCTGACGAGCCTGGTCTGCAAGGCCATGGAACGTATCATCATGGAACTCATAAACAAAGACATTGGTAACCTCCAAACTCTGGATCCCACCCAGTTCGGGTTTGTGAAAGGCAGATCATGCCTCCTGAACCTGATTGACTTCTTTGAGGCAGTCACCAAAACCGTGGATGAGGGTAAGGTGGTTCACACAGCCTATCCTGACCTCGCCAAGGCTTTCGACACCATCCCCCATTCTGGAATTATAGCTAAACTCACTAAACTAGGTATAAATCCCTACATCACAAGATGGGTTGCCAACTGGCTCACTGACAGAACCCACACTGTAAAAGTTGCAGACTCCAAATCTGACCTCAAGGCAGTGACAAGTGGAGTGCCACAGGGTTCCGTCCTGGGACCTCTTCTGTTTGGTATCTACTTCTCTGAAGTACAGGCTAACACAGAAGGCCTCTGGCTGACGAAGTTCGCAGATGACTGCAAGCTAGGAGCCATAGTCAAGTCCCCAAATGATGTGGACATCCTACAGAAGGGCCTCACTGAGACAGATTCCTGGTGTCAGAGCCATGGCCTCAAGCTCAATGCCAAAAGGTGCAGTGTCATCCCCTGTGGTAAAAACTCTGTACCCATGAACTACTGCATAGGCAGCAATCTACTTAACACCGAATGAGTGATAAGAGACCTTGGGAGCCAGGTGGACTGTAGTCTCTCCTTTGATAGTCACATCGCCACAGTAGTCAGGAAGTCCTTCTACATGGCACACCTCATCATAAAAGGGTTCTTATCCAGGAAAAAAGAGGTCATTGTTCCCCTCTACTAGCCACTCATTAGACCCATTATAGAGTACAATGCCGCTTTTGGAATGTACCTCACAATACATCTGCAGCAGCTGGAAAAGCCACAGAAGTACCTCACAAAGAGGATTACTGGCCTCAAACAAATGCCCTATACTGACCGGATCAAAAAACTCCAGCTTTACTCTGTAGCATATCGCCTACTCCGAGGTGATCTCTGCCTAACATATAAAGCTATGTCAAACCCAGAGCTGTTGGACATGCTTCACCTAAAGAAATCCCAATCCCTCCAAGCTACACACTTTAGGGACCTAAACCTTGTCACCACAATAAACAGGACATGCTGGAGGGATAGATTCCTGTCCCAGAGACCTCCTATACTCTGGAACAAGCTACCCATCTATGTCAAGCAAAGTTCTTCATTAGCACTCTTCAAGAAAAATCTTGATGAGTTGATGGGAAATAGGAAATACACCCCGGGGATCACGTCTGTGTCTCTGCTGGACATTGGCACAGGAAAATAACTTTCTTGGGTGGCGTAAGCTATGGTATCTTGCTGGTTAGGCTTACATAGGCCCTTGGGCTGATAGCCTAGTACCTACCTATGAACCTATGAACCTATGAGTACTCCTGCCCCAAAAATGTATTTCACAGTGAATGACATCAGCAGGATTGTCAAAGTAAGGCATTTGAATTGTAGTGAGTGTGACGAGCCTAAAATGCATCACTCCCTACACAGACATAGAAACACATGCAAAACATCCACAACTGCCATGTGTGGGAATAGAACCCCTACCAAAGTTTTATATCACATCACAGCATGAAGCTGTTAAAGGACACACCACTGGGATAACTGAAGTACTTCTTCCCCAAAGGTGTATTTCACAGTGCAGCAGGATTGCCAAAGTAGGGCATTTGAATTGTAGTGAATGTGACTAGCCTAAAATACATTGCTCCCTACACAGACATAGAAACACACACAAAACATCCACAACTGCCATATGTGGGAATGGAACCCCCACCAAAGTTCTATATCACACTACAGCACAAAGCTGTTATAGGATGCACCACAGGGATTAGAAGAGTATGTTTTCCCCAAAGATGTATTTCACACTGAATGACATCCACAGCCTTGCTAAAGAAGGACATTTGAATTGTAGTGAGTGTGACTAGCCTAAAAAGCATTGCTCTCTACACAGACAGACACACAAACAGTTGCCATGTCTAGGGTTAGAACTCCTACCAATTTTATAACACTACAGCAGTACGCAGTTATAGAACATGCCACAGAGATTATTGGGCTAGTTTTCCAAAAGGTGTATTTCACAGTGAATGACATCAGCAGCCTTGTCAAAGTAGGACATTTGAATTGTAGTGAGTGTGACTAGCCTAAAAAGCATTGCTCTCTACATAGACAGAGACAGACACACACACTTGCAATGTTTAGGAGTAGAACTACTACCTAACTATTTTATTACACTACAGCAGTACACAGTTATAGGACGCACCACAGAGATTACTGGGCTACAGCTTTCCGAAAGGTGTATTTCACAGTGAATGACATCAGCAGCCTTGGCAAAGTAAGGCATCTGAATTCTACTGAGTGTGACTAGACTAAAATGCATTGCTGTGCATTGCTGTCTACACAGAGACACACACACACACACACACACACACACACACATAGTTGTCATGTCTAGGATTAGACCTCCTACCTAAGTAGTTTATCACACTACAGCAGTACACAGGTAGAGGACGAGCCACAGAGATTACTGTGGAACAACTTTCCCAAAGGTGTATTTCAAAGTGGATGACCTCAGCAGGCTTGTCATAGTAGGCTATGAGGAGGGCAGTGTGTGTGCATTGGCCATAACCCATTCATCTAGAGGTTGACACACCACATGCGGGCACACACAGGGCTATATTCCGCAGGTTCATGTATACAGCTACTAGATGACTACTTCCTTGTACAGTCATGTTGCACAGCTAGCTCTTGCACCACATAGTCTATAATGCTGACAGATACCGGTGGCTAATATCTGCAGTGAGGGATATCTGAACCTCATGTGGTTGTAGTCATTTGGCTGTGTGCTGGGTGGGACAGGTCTCAGAATGGATGGCTCCTTGTCACAGTCACTCTTTTCCACACATCTATGTACATCTACTTTTGGCTTATTATAGTGTGTTGTCCTTGGATATATGTCTGTATTCCTATCTAGTGTGTGTGCAAAGCATGAGTGGTGCATACTGAGGAGTGTCTGCACTAACATCTGCAACTACCAGATATATCTGGTCCACTGTTGTTTGCAGACATGGGTTTCATTTGTTTAAGTGTGTGAGCATGCCCAGTATGACCGTTCAGTATGTTGTTGTCTGACATTGCCTTCATTTCTCTAAGTGTGTGAGCATGCCCAGTATGCCCTTCTGTACTGAATGTGTGGATCGATTCCAGGTAGTTTGTACTCCAGTGCAGACCCTTGTGTTATACACCTACAGATAGCAAACTGTTTCTGCAGGGTATCCATTGATCATTTGGCAATATGGGGACAAAGTGTGCAGGGGATAGTGTGCACTGTAGGTGATTGTGTCTGTGCTGCTTTCAGCTACATGGTACTGCTGTTAGCAGAGATATTCAGACATGTGTGCAGTTATACACTATGATGTTTTCTGTCCTCATGTACTGTCAGGTAGACATTCCTGCTCACAGTGATGTCTTGGGGGACAGGGGTGACTGCAGCTGTGTGTGGTATTGTGGGCAGATGCCTACATATTCATGGTAGGTTATGCCATCCTGGAGGGGGAGCTGCAGGTACTTGCTTCTTGGTCTGTGTATCTGGTTCAGCACCTTGGTACAGTGCTGGCAGAGGATCCCATACTTGGTACATCCATCAGCATGACAGTATGGTCTTATATTGTTATGGCAATACCTCACAGCTGTACAGATTTGCCCAGGTTACCCAGAGGCAGGGGCCATGAGTCAGGACATTACCCCTCTTGTGGTGTATGGGCAGGTATGTAGCCACCCATTTATGTGTTTACAGCTAGGGATAGTGTGTGCACACAGCTTTGGGTTGGACCTTGCACATTCCATGCTGCCCACACTCCCACCCACCCCCTCTGTTATTCTATCCTCTTCTTACATTATGAAATGTAGAAACAGTCAGATGTAGAAATGTAGTAACATGTATGTGTAGGTATAATACCAGTGGAGCACAGATCCACAGAGGTGGCCAAGGTAGCAAGATAAGTTGTAGTATCTGCACAATATGCAGGTATGTGTGTGTTAGCTTGGTGTGTGTTTCATATTATCTGATACATTTTCTGATACTTTCCCTAATGTTATCACCCCATCACAGCTGTGTGTTTGGTGTTGATCCACAGTTCCTGCAGTGGGACATGGCGGACATGTTACTGTGGTTTGTCCACATGGCCTTGCATATGGCTTATGTGAAGTGTGTTGTGTTGTTATTTGGGTGTCCATGACATAACATGCATTAGCAGTATGTGTGAGACACAGGCCCTTGGCAGAGGCCTGTGGGCCATTAGGTGTTGATGTGAGCCACATGTGGCAGGCCATTGCATTTTGTCAGTCCTACAGTCTCAGATCACCATACAGTATATTCCCCTGGGGTGACAGGGTAGATGTGCTAGGTGTTCATGCCAATACCTTCTATCAGTCTTGATCAGGTGATGTGGATGCTGGCAGGGTGCTACCTACAGCTAGCAACACACCTGCATGGGACACCTGCACTTCATGCTGCATTCTTTTGCTGTTGCCATATACAGGTGGGTCCATATTGTACCCATTCCCCACAGAAGGGTTACAACCAGAGAGGTACCTGTGGGTGGTGTTTGCGTGAGCTGGGTGCATGTGTGCTATGGACACTATTTGCATCTGACAGACAGATATGCATTGGGCATTCCAGTTATGCTTGCATGTGCAAGTACATCAGCTGTTTCCCAATACATCAGTCCTACCTCCTTTGTGATCTGTGAGTGTTTGGGCAGACAACACCGGTATCCCCTACTACAGGACCAGATAATGTGATGCATACCTGTATGTACAATTCCAAGGGTGTGTCCATTTCACATTGACACAATATATACTGTATGTCTGGGGTACATCCCCCTGTGTACTGCTTGTATATCTAGCCCAACAGCCATGCCATGTCATTCTTTCAGATGGTGACACATATTACTGCCACCATACATTTACAATGGCTTACTGCTAGCATGTGTTATACTGGTGGGTATTGTCTTTGGCACTGCAGTTGTGAGGACTTGTCCCTGTCATCAGCAGTAGTGGGCAATGGCCTCCAGGTCTTACCTCAACATGCATACATACTGACCACTCTCACACAATATGAAACACACACCAAGCTAACACACACATACCTGCATATTGTGCAGATACTACAACCTATCTTGCTACCTTGGCCACCTCTGTGGATCTGTGCTCCACTGGTATTATACCTACACATATATGTTACTACATTTCTACATAAGATTGTAGGGGGACAGACCTGACTGTTTCTACATTTCTACACAGGATTGGGGGGGGGCACACCTGACTATTTCTACATTTCTTCACAGGAGTGGGGGGCACACCTGACTGTTTCTACATTTCTAAACAGGATTGTGGGGCACACCTGACTGTTACTACATTGCTACACAAGATTGTGGGGGGGCACACCTGACTGTTTTTACATTTCTACATAGGCTGGGGGGCACACCTGACACTTGTACACATTTGCTATGGCTGTACTGGTATGTCATGTACTCCATTTCATTCTGTATTCTAAAATATCATGCTGACTAGAGGCATATCAGTGTACTACAGGTCTTAGCTTTGATTGACCTACATATTAGTTTCTGACTTCCTACCCTTCAGAACTAACATCCCACTGCCTGACCTGCTGTAGCCTGTCTGTGTAGGGCTGGTGGGGAGGTTACCCATAATCATCATTCAGAGGCCATAGCACAGCCTTTGTCTGTGTTGGTCTACACCTGTCCTGCTGGTGAGACTGTTGTTGGGTATGTGAACCTCCCTGACTGGCATGTGTGAGTCATATGGACACATGTGGCCCAGCACATTTCCTGCAGTGGGTTTTGTTGCCCTGTGTAGTACTGGCTACAGTGGTGACACCAGTATTTGTTACAGATCTCATGGTGCCACTATAGGTGTCTACTGTCTGTTAGCATACCATTCATCCACCCAATTCCCTTGCATGCTCACATCCATACCATAGATACAGGTAACAACACATTCTACTCCATTCGGCAATTGGTAGATTGAGTGACTTACCTTGTGGTGTCCCAGTATTGAGGGTGGTGCTGCAGGGCTGCCTATGTCAGATGCACATAGTACACTACCTACACATGGTTGAGCACAGGTAGTGTCATGTCTGGCATCCCTTTTACTGTATGTGAGAGTCAGAGAGAGGTGTTATTCCCTGTGTCCCTCCTGTGCCAGTGTATGTGCTATGTGTTGCCTCTTTGCCAAGGCCAGGGCATACTGGGCATGCCTCCTTCTGCCTACAGGAACACTTGACTTGAGCATCCCAAACACACGCTCTATTATAATTCTGGTCTGTGCATGTGCCTCATTATGGAGTTCTTGTTTGGGTGTGTGTGCATTTCTGATGGGTGTCATCAGCTACGGCTCCAGTATGTAACCAGCATCCCCCACTAGGTGACCATAAGGGATGTCCCCATTGGCAAATCTCTAGTACAGCTGCTTCAGATGCCAGATGTGGGAATCGTGATAGCTTCCAGGGCAGCCAGGACACACATTCATTATAATGCCCTGTGCATCGCACACAACCTGGCAGTTGATGGAGGGGAAGCCCTTACGGTTGATGTAGAGCCTACCGCTCTCACTGGGTGGTGCTTTGATGCATATGTGCATGCAGTCTATGGCACCCACTACCTCAGGGTTTTCTGCTATTTGGTGGAAGAGATGCATATTGCTGGCCAATGCCTCACGGGTGTTGGGGAAATATACGTGCTCACTGGCATGTGCTGACATGGCTAACAGGAACTGGTGGAGTATCCTGGATGCTGATGCCTGTGAGATCCCCATGATATCCACAGTTGGCCTTTAGAAGGTACCTGTGGCTAGTATTCTTAGACCTACACATACCTTGGTATCCACTGGGATGGGTTCCTCTCTGTTAGCTCTGTGTGTCAGGTGTAGCCAGAACAGCTCAACAATTTGTTGTAGGAGGTCCCTGTCTACCCTATAGCACTCCACTATCTCCAGCTCATTTAGCCCCTGGTAGGTTACCCTGGGTCTGTATACTCTTATCCATCTCCTCACTGTGGGTTGGTTGACAGCATTCTCATCCTCACCACCCTAAGCCTCTTCCACATTTTGATGTATGATAGCTACTGCAGCCTCTATCATTTTTTTGATTTTGTTTGTTAAAATTTCCCCACTTGTATACACCGGTGGTGTAGAGTATGTGTGAAAAACCAGAGGGAAAGGTGCTTGCATAGTTTATAGTAATGTTCTGGGCTGGGCTGGACTGTTGCCTGTATAATTGTCTGATTCTGATACATTCACCTGCCAGCTATGCTAATTCTCCTTGATTACCTTCCTACTACTGTTTTCCCTTCCCATTGCCTTCCTGTTTAAACCCGGGGGCGTGCTGCACAAACACAGTGCTCAAATGTGCACAGAGCTGCTATTTCCTGGTTTACTTTTTTTTTAACCTTTAAAACCCGGTGTGCGGCACGCATACCCATTTAGGCAATGTAAAGAATGCTAGGCAGCCTCAGACACATCCCCTGGCTTAGCTCTGCTAAGCTAAGGGTATACCCGAGCCACAGGGCTCCAATCCACTTTCAGTATGACTGACACACACCCCTGTGATGTCAGCTAACTCCTAGGCTTGCACCAAGCTATTCCTGCACTTACACTATTGGGTGATGAATAGCATTGAGGGGAAATCTGGGATTCAGTATCATTCCCCTCATTTGCATAAGATTGCCTGCTAATGCATAGTTACAGGTCCCACACTGAGCCTCCCCCCTTAGCAACCACTATTCACTGGCCATGTTGTCTTCTGCCTGCCATTGAGTATAATGACAAAATACTGATTTTGGTTAGAATGCTTATTTCAGATTATTTTTTTTTATTTTTGGCCCGATCCAGTTTGCACGCCTCTGCCCTATGCTTAAACAACTGAAATCGGCTAAAACATAAATAAAAGTTATTTTTTTAAAACTGTTTTCCATGCCAATGGCCCTATATTTGGCCATTGGTATGATTTACACATTATATACACTCTTTATCTGGAGCTGTCATGGCTCAGTTTTGTAGTTTGCAGAAATGTACTCGGTTATTAACTGAGTACATTTCTACAGATTACACTAGTCCTTCACGGCCGGCTGCCAGCTTCCTGGATCGCAAATTCACCTCATTTGCATGGTTTTCCCCTGTAAATAGGGTAATTTGCATACAGGAGCTGTGTCCATGCAGGAATAGTGTAGGAGCGCTCGTGCACATCCCTGGAGCTTATTCCTGGATCACACAGTGGTCATATTGCCTCCAGGAGCTCCTGCACTATCCCTGCATGCCGTGCAGAGCTTGGTGAATCCGGGGGAATATATCTTTGATCAGTAATAATTTTTCATGTGCAAAAATGTTCTTTTTGTCTATGGTTTGATTTAATTTCTGAATTATTTCGTTTACGTCTATATTATCTTTATATAGTTGATATTAGAGCTATTTCTGGGTAATTTTGTCACCAATATCTGTACTTTTTTTCTTTGAAACATGTTATATAACTTACTTTTAGGTTCATAATTATATGTTTTGTTTTATTACTATTAAATTTCAGTCCAGAAATATCATTAAAGTGTTTAATTTTATTCTGTCTGCTTTTTTAAGAAGGATACTATATTGTTAGGTGTTAATAAAATACCATCTGGAAAAAGTAATAATTTTAATGTGCATTGATTAGTATCTTAAAACTCTTTATGTCTATATTACTTCTTATAATTTTAAACAATGGTTCCATAACTAGAGCAAAAATATAGTTGACAGTTGGCATCCTTGTCTGGTGCCCCTTTTAGTGATTATTGCTTCTGAATTACCCTGCCTACCTAAGGCCACACTTCAGAGAGCTTTGCATTAACTACTTATGTCACAGGAGACTACATAGTACAGGTGTCAGAAAAAAAGTACACACATGAAGGGATAACTTAAGCATCATTTTTGAATGCTTATGGCTCCCATAAAATGTAGTTTGAGAGGTTAAAATCCTTTAGCCATGTTAGTGTTCACAAAAGTAAGCCATTCCTGTCTGTTGATATTGTCTTGCACACATACAGTACTTATATGTTACCTGATTTGAACCCCTGGCAATTCCTCTCTGTTGCTGTTGTCTTGTACGCATACAGTTCTTACTTGTTGCCAAATTTGAATCCCTGCCTGTCTAGGTCCACATTCTATAAAACTATGCATTAGTTGCTCATGTCACATGGGAAGTCTTACTAAAAAAGCATCACAAGGCACACATTTGAAAGAATGACTTCATTGTTGTATTGTAAGATATATATTAAGCTTAAAGGGTAATGAAATAGTTACGGGAGCCAACAGCATATGTAAATGTTCCTCTCTGTGGAAGTGTACACATCAGATCTGTTGGATAAGCCAGTCCTACTTGTTACTATAGTCAGACACTCTCACTAGTTAGTTGTTGCTGGCTTTAAGCACAAGTCTATCTAACTCTGCAACTGAGAGAACTATGTATTAGCTGTGCACACCAGAGTAGAAGTCTTATTACAAGTATTGGAAAGCACATTGCTGTACTTTATATTTTTTTGGGAAGGGGCAACGTGGTCTGACAGACAAAACATCAATGCGTTGGTCAGAGCTCACAATATACTGTTGCAATGACTGACATCACATAATTGACAGTAATTGTGTTGTGAACAATCTATCCCCCGGATTTACTATTCTTCTGTGCAGAACTAAGTTAGTCCTGCATGGAAGTGGAAGATTAGGAGCAGGACGGCAGCGCGCCATGCATATTAATGAAGTCATGCTGCCTGAGCTCCTAATCTCACACAGAGCATGTAAGAGAGCAGGGGTCGTGTCTGAGAGCAGAGCTCTCAGAATATACACGCCCACGCAATGAAGAACTGCAGAAAGGCCAAAGGAATGAACGTGACCGCTCATAGGTGTCCGCATATCCCCAGCAACATTCCTCCACATGTACAACAGCAATAGTAAATACAAATCAAATAAACAAACTTTTTTTGCATTAAGAAACTGATTAAAGCTAACCGTAGGTGCGCGGGTGTGCCCATCGCTTAGCTACGGTTAATCAAGATTAAATGGCTGAAAAGGATAACAAGGAAGATATATGCAAATGAAGCAGTATAGCAATAGTGTAGTGTGCAGAGCATTCGCCTTATGACCAGGCATTCCTGGTTCGAGTCCCACTGCAGTACATTCTATTTTCCATGGCAAATCATGTTATGACCAATATTTTAGTTGGATAACCCACTAAATAACATATATTTGTGAAATGGAGTACTGCATTAAATGCACATGTGAGGTGTCAGTGTCATAATGTTACAAAGTCCCCAGATAAGCACATGTGCCCCATAGAGTATATATATATACAGGAATCATGGATACAAATAGAAGGTAAAATGTGTAATGAATGACAACTCCATACAGCTTCCAAATCCCCCACCTTCCCAAGAAGCATTAGATATTACTGTCTAAATCAGTGCAATTGTAAGAGGGAGTAAGCACTAGTAAGCAAGTGTAAGCACCGATAAGCGGTAGTAAGCATATGTAAGCACTAGTAAGCGAGTTTAAGCCCATTTGCACGGGGGTAAGCAATGTGCACATAGGTTAAGCAATTTTGAAACTAACTCTCTGTAAGCATATTTAACCAGAGGTTAGCATTGCTTACCTTCGCTCAAACCCACTTACAACTGCTTAAAAGTGCCTTAATCACTCTGTATCCAACAGCCCCTTTTCTGGCCAGAAACAAAATAAACAGCCTTGCAGGTCTTGAATCCAGGACCCTGTACACTATAGTCACAGATGTTAACCACCAAGCCATCACAGCAGTACAGAAGAATGAGTAATCACCAAACAAGTCCTCACTATAGTAAAATCAAACTGAACCTGTGAAAAGAATCAGTATACAATCATATGTTCTATAACCCACTACATAACATAAATATGTGAACTGGAGTACAGCAGTAAGCCCAGATGTGAGGTGTAATTATAACAGAGTGTTGCAGTCCCCAATAAAACACAAGGACACCATACAGTGTACGTACACATGAATCACAGATACCAGGCATATATATAAGATGTAATGAATAAGAAATCAATGCAAAAAAAGAAAATATAATGCAAAGTCTAATGTAAGCAATGCAAAGCATTGCACAGGCCAGCTTAGGAGGTGTAAGCAATGTGTAGGCCAGCTAACTCAATGTGCCCAGTGGTATACCCCTTTAAACAATGCCAACCTTAGGTAAGCAGGTTTGCCCATAGCCTAGCTTTTTCAAAACTGGCCAATCATGGAAAAGTGCGGGAAATTGGACCTACTTAAACCCAACAGGCGGAATACATCTCATAACTGGTTGTAACTTCCCCTTGCAGGCATTATGGCAGAAAGGGGAGAAGGTGTGTGCTTCTCAGCACAATGCTGGTGCATCCAGGAGTCCAGAGTCATGGCAGGACTCCTTGTCATAGACCATGAGCAGAGACTGCTGCAGGGCCAGTACCAGGGTTCCCAATACAAGGCAGAAGCCTGGGACCGTCTGGCCCGTAACCTCACTAGTGCCACTGGCATACCCCGAACTGGTGAGTAGGTCAGGCATCACTATGCCGACCTGAAGCGAAATAAGGGGGACCTCTTGGAACAGTGGACCCAAGAGTCTAGAACGGCAGGGGCTATCCCAGCTGTGTGTAAGTATCACTCCACTATGTGTGTAATAATTGCCAGCTCATGTATATCATGGATAGGTATGGCTAAAAATTCCTCTTATGTCCTCCACAGCTGCAAGTGAGCGGGCCACGAACCAGGAAGCCCGCAGAAGTCATCTGGAGCGGTTGCGATGTGAGGCAGGTCAGTAATAGTCTTGCATGTACTGTCATAGGAAATAAATCTAAAAGTATTAGTAAATTAATTGCCTGTATAAAACTTGTATTGTTTAAGGCAAGTGCTGCATACACTGGAGAATATGGCAGGAAGAGTCTCATATAGTTTGTATGTAAATAAAAACGTAATAGCCTGACAATAAAAGTCTAACTGCTGGACTGCATGTGTATACTCTGGTATCATATGGTAATGTAGATTTGCAATCACATAATAGTACTGTTGTATTAAGCACTGTTACCCACACCGTGCACCATAAATAGAATGTGTAGGAATGCCTGTATATGACTGGTGTAATCCCCAGAGGCCAATTAGTACAACTGAGAGACACATAGACAGAAAACAGTGAAAAGACAGACAACAAAATCCGAATAGCACATGCCCCTGAGAAGTGAACTGCTGTATTTTTAGCACACACAGCCATGGTTTGAATCCTGGCAGTGGTAGTAGTCTGCATACAGAAGCATACCCCACAACTGTACAGATATGTCCAGTAAAGTGGCCATATCTGCTGCCTGTCAACCTGTCCCCCTTTGAAATCAGTGGGATGATCCCAGACATATAGGCAGCAAACAGGAAATACAACTGATTGACACACATCTATGAGAACAAAGCTGTCACACTAGCAACTCCCCAAAACCTTATGAGAGTAAGAAGCCATGTATGTCCCATTTACACCCCCATGTTGTCAAGCTGTGGCCAGAGTGTATACAGTAACAGAGTGAGATGTATGTGCATAATAGTAATGTGCAATCTGGTACTGTATGTGGCAACATTCAAGTAGTGCTAACTAACATTTCTCCCACAGGTCTGTCAAATGCCAACACTGTTCCCAGAAATACAAGAATGATACCCTGTACTGGTACTGTTTGCTTTAGAATTGTATGGCATTGTAACTGACGCAGTTGCTCCAAATAATAAGTACTCATCTCTGTCACACACACTGTCCTACAAAATATAAATGTCTGGGAAATCCTGTATAAGAGTGTTGTAATACAAGGTCAGAATGCAAAACCACAGGAGAATTATAAGACAGAAAGCAGATAGGAGATATACAGCAATATCTATATAGCACACATAACTCTGATGGACAGTGTATAAGTTGTAGCAGACACAGCCATGGTCTGAATCCTGGGAGTGGAAGTAGGCTGCATACAGAATCATAGACCACAACTGTACAGATAAGACCAGAATGTCCAGAATATGGGCCCATATCTGCTGCCTGTCCCCCTGTCTGCCTGGGATAGCTGTGGGATGATCCCAGATGTCTAGCCAGCAAACAGGGAATACAACTGATTGTCACACATCTATGAGAACAAACCTGTCACTCTAGCAACTCCCGAAATTGTTATGAGAGTAATAAGCCAAGTATGTCCTATTTACAGCCCCATGTTGTCAAGCTGTGACCAGAGTGTGTACAGTAACAGAGTGAGATGTATTTGCATAATACTAATGTGTAATCTGGTACTTTGTATGGCAACATTCAGGTAGTGCTAACAAACAGTGCTCCCACAGGTATGTCGGATACGAACACTGTGCCGATAAAAAAAAGCTTGACACACTGTACTGATACTATTTACTCTGGTATTTTATGGACTTGTGAGTGTTGCAGTTGCTCTGAATAATAAGGTATCCCTGATAACTGTCACCCACACTTTGCTACATAATGTAACTGTGTAGGAAAGCTTGAATAAGAGTGTGGTAAGTCACTAAAGGTTGAAGAGGGCAATAGTCTAGATATGTCCCTGTTCACCTGCATGTTGTCAAGACATGGCCAGAGTCTGTGCAGAAAGAGATATACAGCTATGTGCACAACATCAACCTGGAATCTGAGCATGTGTAGAAACAGTTAGTGTTAACAAACATTTCCTCCACAGGTATACCAGGTAAGAGATGTATACTGCAGGGAAAACCAGTTCATGTATAATGATGATGACAGCCATATCACTGTCCAAAATAAGGCTATAGGGTACTGTAGTAATACTTGCAAGGTACAGATAACAGCGCTGACTAGGAAAGTAATGTGGACTACAGGAATATACTAGTTGTTAATTGACATCTTTCTCTTCCCCCACCATATCTCCAACAATAAACTACATACCCACCTCAACTGGTATGTAATGACTGCATTGTTTTGATTATGTCCTCTTGGTTGATTATTATTTAAATATGTTTCCATGCATGTGCTATATTGAAATATGCCAACATTGGTGGCATTGTGCCATCAATGTACCCACATGCTCTTGTTATTACCACTGTGGTCCCATATATGCTTGTGTTCCATTTGCTATGCAACTGTTCCATATCTGGTGTCTGGGTTAATGGGAATATCTATGCATGCTGTTATACCTAACCCTGGAATGTGTTGACTATTACTAACCCACATATGATGATAAATTTAAACACTATAGCACATTTGGGAAGGCCAGTCCCAGTGGACCCACCTGTCCCACCTCAGCTGGCTGTAGCACCGGGCACCAGCACATCTGGGGCCCAACCCAGGACCTCCTCGTCCGTTGTTCCTGCACCATCTTTAGGTGGAACCATCTGAGGGGTTGGGGCTCATCCCCCTGTGAGCTGGAGTGGACAGGAACCTGTCACCCATTGCCAGGTCTGGGTCGTGGTGCATAGCGAGCTGCACAGGTAGGTCAGAGATCTGCTACGCCAGCTCGAGGGCTGTGTGTCGTGACTAGAGGGTTGGAAATGGTAAAACCACGGGATACCGATAAGTGATCCAACACCTTTCTTTTCACAATTACAACTCCCGTTGTGAAACCAAACAGATGTCAAAGTGAAAAGTCAAACATATGATTACTTTCAGGGAATATAAACCAAATCCACTGTGTTACGCTGTCTTCAAATCCGTAAATGTTCTTACAGCTTACTGCCGATTAATACTCCTCGTATGCATTCCAAACAGCACACCAGCTCCGAATAAAAATCACTGTTTTATTGGCAAATATACTTAAAAATTGCTGCATAAACCTCTACATATGCATGTCCGAGGTTGAACTGCCAATACTTGTAGCATATATGTTAAAACGTAAAATTAAGACACAAATAAATATCAGCGAACTCATGATAACGGTTTAGCACTTTCACCCATAACTTATGGGCTTCTTCAGAATACCATCTTTTAAATCTGTCCGCCTTTTAAAACTTCAAAGGCGCCAAACTGAAATTTAACTTCCAAAGTTTTTTTAAAGTGACAGTACTTATTTTGACTTCATATACTGATTACTTGCAATAATTAGCCTCCCATTTCATCCTGTTACACTACTTCATTGTACTATAATGTAAAATAAATAAATACATTATATCATAATTATAAAAAACTATAACAAACTGTAAAAAATTATAAAAAATTATATAAAATAGGGAATTCCAAATGCATCAATTGATGACTATACATAAATACTTTATTACCACAAATTACAAAAATTAAATTAAAAATGAAAATGATCTAACAATTGAATGTCCACAAATTATTGTACATATCTATCCTCATTGTAGTGTTATGATGTTTTATAATATAATGTACAATAATATGCATGAATATTTATAGTGTGTTTATAAAATATTGGTGACATCCTAAAATGAAATGAAATAAATATTGAATATAGTATGTGTATGTGTATATATATATATATATATATATATATATATATATATATATATATGTACACATATATAAATATATGTATGTATATAGATAAATAATATAAATAAATTAAAACATAGAAAATTATATGTTTTATAAATATGTACATAGAAATGGAATTAAAAGAATAGGGTTATGTTATGTTTATATTGCGGTAGCTGCTAGTTATGTTAGACTGCTTTTTTCTGTGCTTCCTTTTTGTGTTTTGTGTCTTTGTTTTAATTATTTGATATGCCTGAATGGGAGATTTAAGTATCTTATAGAATTTTGTAATTATGCATGGCATTTATGTGATGATTTGATATAAGGAATATATTCCTTTAATGTTTTTAATTAATTTATCAGCTGACGGATTACGTACATTATTTAAACAGTACTGTTTGATTTTATGGCATCTGATGAAGTTCGTGTATTACTTGAACGAAAAGTGCTTCGTAAAGCGCTTCAGTTTATCAGTTTTAATAAACAGTTTGTTTTACGGACGTTTGGTATTTCTATGTGGATTACATGTGAACTCCTTGTTGGGACCACATTGCCCTTGTCTGTGAAGTATGGAATGGGAATATGAGGAAGTATGGCAGTTATAGTTGTGGAGGTGGTCAGGGTTGATAGATATAGAGGACAGTCTACAGGGGTGGTATGTGACACATGTGGTGGGTAAACACCCTGGATGGTGTGTGTGGTCTGTGATGTGGATGCCTCATGGGCCCCAATATGGACACAATGGAAACAAGCCTCCCACCCACTGCTACTCACAGCAGCAGTCCATGTCCTGAAGGTGCCTGGCCTGGATGCTAAGCAGGAGGAGCATGTCAGCCCTGTGAATGTGTACTGGGTGCCTCAGAGTGATGTAGCACATCCCACATGTGTCTGTGGAGCCTGTTATGGAACAGACCCTAGACCTGACCTCAGAGGAAAGGAACATGTCTGTGTGTGCCCCTAGGTAGGGGATAACATCCCCTGGGTTGGTTCCACCTGATGGTATTGCTGGACCAGTACATGAGGAGGCCCCAGGGTGGGACACACATGTGATGTGGCTGGGTAACATGGGTAGATGGGTTTGGAGAGGTGTTTCTGCTGGGCAATAGTACATATACATGCTAGTGTGTCACTGTTGTAGAACATATGTTGGTAGTAATAGTCTACACAATCCCGGAACATGTCCAACAGCATGCATAGATATCCCCAATAACACAGAATGTCAGATGTGCAGCAATCACAAAGCAGCCATACCACAGGCATATATGGAACCATAGTAGCCCTGACAATGGCATGCAGGTTAATAGTCTTTAACGGGCCAGCAATGATAGTGTCCACACAGGGAACATGGCTACAAACACATAGCACAAAGTGTGGTACAATACAATATCTGTACAACTGGTAGGTAAGCTGTAACCATACCTAATGAGTTGTGTGTACAGTTTGTTGTTGCTGATATGGTTGGGGGGGTGACAGAGATGTGTATTAAGTACTGTGGTAACCTTGCTGTTTGAGTTACTCAGACCTGTTTCCATCTTTATGTCTTTCAGCCAAGATGTCATATGCACGGCTACCATCTTATCCAGCTGCCGAAAATGAAGTACTGCTCACCTATTTAATCCAGCACTACCCTGTCCTGTTTGGCCGGGTTGCCCATGAGCAGCAGGAGCAGACCACCCTGTGGAATGACCTAGTCCACAGGGTCAATGATGTCAGACTGCACAACCGTAGTTATGAGCAAGTCCAGCATTATTGTTCTGACCTGCTTTGCAATGCCCATTGGCATGCTGTTGCAGTCCAGGGGGACCACCTCGCAACAGGGGGGGCATGCCATCCATTCCCTGGCACGTGTGGAGGAGCTTCTGGCCAGCCTCGTGGCACCTGCCCGCCCGGCCAGCCACCAACCGCCGGACTTTGTGGAGGTGGGTGCCACCCACACACCGGCTGAGGAGCCTGCAGGTAAGGCCACAGGGCACATCAGTAGACCACTGTTGTGTATACATCCACATCAGTACATGTAGATCATGCATATCTGACATGTCATAGATATATTGTGTTGCTGCATAGTAGTGCTAAACAGATGTCCATATGTGGTAGTATTGTGGAAATGTACCATTGAGGTATTGTAATACTGCACCCACCCTGTATCACTGCCACAGGTGTGACCACTGACATTGCATCTTTCATCCTCTGATGTAGGTCCCTCCTGGATACCATCAAGGCAGCAACTTGTAGCTGGTGAATATGGTTTATGTAGATGCTTGCCAACATACCGGGCATGTAATGGCAATGGTATATTTCATGCACACATCTAACACACCTACCCAGAATGTATGCTGTACATGTGCATGTATTGTTACTGTGAAATATATGGCATCACAAGGGTGACCGTGATGGGGTATTGGAAGGGTATGTCAGACACCTGCATGATAACTAACATCCTGTCATTGCAGAATGTATCCACAAGGAGTAACATAATGGTGGGAGACATGGCCTACAGTAGGGACATGTTTGGAACAACACCCATATACAGTGCAACACCAGTTTATATACCTGTAGGACAATGGCAACATCTGCAGAGATACACTGTCGCATAAGGTATTACAGTAGTCCACATTATCAGCTGGGACTAGGCAGTAACATGTGGTGTTCAGCGTATAGGACATTGCAAAGTGACACGTGTAGTGCTTACTTGTCATGCATCTGCAAAATGACTGAAGGAGGGGATTATCAGCATGACACACCAGTGCACTGCAGCAGGGTTCCTAAAGATGTTAAGAATGGCTGTATCTGCACATAGTCAGGTTTAGGACCTATGGCAGATGTAACCCTACCCCCACAGCAATAGTGATGGCAGTGTGTGAACACAAAGGGATGTGCACATGAGTACAACTTGCAATCATGCAGATTAGGGGGACATGTGTAGTGCAGACTGAACATACACTGGCAATTGCAGATGGCCCACACTGGTATACCCCCACCAGGAGTAATGGCTGCTGTAGTATACACAAGAGGTGCGGCAAACTGTCATAGGATACATATGCCCACACGTAGTGTATGCATCGCGGTCAGCATCCGCACACCTAACACATTCCGTAGACACTGCATGTGAAAGTACAGGACATATGTCACAAATTGGGCTTATGTACTGTTAAGATATGCAATGATGTGGTCCCAATGCAGATCACGGATGGGTGCATCATATCAAGAAGGGTGTGTACACCCCTCATAGCCATGGTATGCTCTGATGGTTGTTAGTGTAAGTGTATTGGATTGGTCATACATGGTCCGCTGCTGTTGAGAGCTGTAAATCAGACATCAGGCATTCACAAATGACATCTGCCCACATATCATCCCAGGTATGTGTTGCTGAAAAACATAGGGGCTGTGAGCATTAAAGCTGACATAACTGACACAGTACTACACATTCTGCAATGGGATGTACACCTGTGAGGTGGGGTACACAGTACATGGCAGGGTGCAGAACAGGTGCACAGTAATACTGTGTACATGGGTGCAGTGGTATCCAGGGAAAGGGGTATCACCTAGTGACATAGCACATGCATCACACACATGTATACTGTTACTAGCATGGGTTGACTATAGCTGCACTGCATGCTGTTGTGTACCATATGTTTTGCATGTTGACAGATGGGTAATAGGAGGACTGTGTGTACTATCACTATGCTACCTCGTGTGTGTGTGTGTGTGTGTGTGTGTGTGTGTGTGTGTGTGTGTGTGTGTGTGTATGTGTGTGTGTGTGTGTGTGTGTGTGTGTGTCTGCGCGCATCTTGGTGGTTAGTTTGTCTGTAGGGTCACTTTGGTGAAGTTGAGGGAGGTTGATGTATGTATGATGCGTGTGTGCATGTGTGTGTTTGTGTGGGTGGCCATGTACGCACATGTGTGCTTGTGGGGTGTTCATACATCAGTACATCCCTTTGGCACCATGCAGTACATGTACATGGACTGCCACATTAGACACCAGGAATACTTGTCATGTATGTAATCACAGGACAGTTGATAGTATAATAAGGTCTGTAGCATGGAACAGGCATTGAGAGGGAAGGTAAACACCAGGCATACCCTTAATATCGCATTCAGCAGAGAGGTGACCTACAACCCACGTATGCAGCACTACAGATGCATTGGGTAAGTACTAGTCAACACCAGGGAGTGCATCCATAAATTACAGTTGTCACATGATAGGCTGATTGTACAGCATATCTGTCATGTACTGAGCAATACATACACATGGCATACCAGTGTGTTATATTATGGAGTGAACATAGTAGCCCACACATATAGGGGCCATACTCATGATGTCCAGACATATGCAAGGTGAACACTGAATGACAGCAGTGAGGCCATCTAATACCGCTGCACACAGGTCAGGCAGGTAATTTAGTAACAGGTCTTGTGTTATGCTCACTTGTCTAGGCATTTTGAGGACTGATATGTTAATGAGTGGTATCATTGTGTGTATGTTACCAAGTGTAATGCAGGTTAGGGAACACATGGAAATATATGTGGGACTGTTTGTAAAGTCACAGATAGGTAGGTATTACGGTGGTGTGTGTGTGTGTGTGTGTGTGTGTGTGTGTGTGTGTGTGTGTGTGTGTGTGTGTGTGTGTGTGTGTGTGTGTGTGTGTGTGTGTGTGTGTGTGTGTGTGTGTACAGTTAGGCAGTACTGTACGGATTTTAAAGTGCGTTTATTGTTTTCCCCCACAGGTGGCAAGGTGGGTCAGGGTCCCTCCTGCATGTAATCTGATGTTGGTGTCCATACTGACACCGAAGATGATGCTAGTACTGTTGAGGTACGGGTGGAGTTGTCAGGGGCTGAAACAGTGCCATCATTTGACATCCCCATTTTAACCACCCCACCCCCGCATACATTTTCAGTGCCTATACATACCCCATCACCAGTGGCCATAGCGGAGGGACAGCTGGTGTTTGGTGGCTGTGCACAGGGAAGTGTGGTAACCATGCCTACTGTGTCTGGTTGCAGCAGGCATAGCCGGATGTCTGGCAGGCCACCACATAGGCAGATGTCCCAGGGTGCTCATTGTAGGGTCGCTTCACATCATGCCCCTGGCAGAGTCAACATAGCTGGTACCAGCAGGTGCATGTTTCAGGCTGTCATGGAGGTGCAGGCACGTATAGAACATTACACCAGACAGGGCCTAAGGTTGCAGAGGGCTGGTCTCACATCTGAAAGTGACAACATCCATGAACTGGCAGATGCCATCCGTGCGCTAACTGAGTTCATGGATAGACGGTCAGGTGAGATGATGGCCCTCATCGACTCTGGACGTTCCGTGCTTGAACGTGTGGTGGGAGTGCAGTGATGGCTGCATGGATGTAGGCCAGCAACACCAAAAGTTGTCAGTCAATGTGGACATGCTAGGACACCAAGGGGCTCCCGTAGTGGCAGAACCAGCTCTGGCAGTGTGGGGGTGCTGTCCACACCACACCACAGCAGGCCACGTGCACATGGTCCTGGCCATTCGCAGGAGGGACACAGTACCAGCGGACATCTGTCATCAGCAGGTGAGAGCAGCATACTGAGGCCTGTACCTGGACATGCCCATGGAACCCCGGGCAGGCACAGTCCACACATCCGTGGCTGGAGGCAGTGAACTGCACACTCTGCCAGGTATGGTCTGCAGCTGTCCATAAACACCTGTGTAGGGCAGCCAGATGGCAGAACTGTGTGCATGCATACCCATGCACTATACAAATACACCTAGGGCAACCCCATACTTACACACACCACAGCACCATGTCCAGCTCACCACAGTACACCCCTCACCCACACATATGGTGTCAAATCTATGGTCCAACCTCGGCCTATGGCAAACCAACATCACACCGTGTGCATATGATGATACCTGTGCCATATCCCTGTCATCCATACTATCAATGCAGGGACAGGCTAATATGGTTCTGATGCACACGGTGACTGTACTACAGTGTACCACAGTACTGCAGTGTAACATGTTGTAGGGAATAAAGTGTAATGCATATATGGCAGGTAGTGTAGCCATCCAGCAATGATGCATTATAGCTGTTAGTAACACTGGCTGGTTATGGTCTCTATAATGTTATCCACTTGTATTGTAGGTGTACATGTGTCAGCACAAGGATACCCTGTGCATATGATGATACCTGTGCACATTCCTGTCATCCATACCATCAATGCAGGGACAGGCTAATATGGTTCTGATGCATATGGTGATTGCACTACAGTGAACCACAGTACTGCAGTGCAACATGTTGTAGGGAATAAAGTGTAATGCATATATGGCAGGTAATATAGCAGTCCAGCAATGATGCATTATAGCTGTTAATAACACTGGTTGGTTGTGGTCTCCCTAATGTTATCCATTTATGTTGTAGGTGTACATGTGTCAGCACGAGGATGGTCTGCAGTCATATTCCACAATGGGGTATGGCACTGTGATGACACCATGGCTGTGACATATCTGGGGTACAGTTGAACACATGTCACAGGTTACTAAAATGGTTATTGCCTGTGCCACATGGACAGGTGACCCACTGAGGCATGTATACCCTGCAGTCTGAAGTAGATCCATCCACATACATGCACACTGTTACTTGGCAACACTGGGACTAGACCCCTACCTAGCTATGTAGTGATACTGAAGTGTGTGGCTTACATTGCACACACCACACAGTGTTTAGGGTGAGGTGTGTCCCAGGTTACATGTTACATGCAGAACATCCCCAGACACATACAGTATGCTAATGGGGTATGTAATGGGTGCATATGGACAATATGTAGTGTGACATACCTTCATATACACATTAACAGACGCATAACAGGCAGACACACATCTGAGATACCAAGGCCTATCGCTGCTAACTAACTTAACCGTGTGTCCAATGTGTTACAGGTAGGCTGCACACAGCACATACATAACTGGCCTGGATTGTGGTATCAGCTACCTGTATGGTTGATGGTGACAGTGGTAACCATAACGTGGTACATGGGACATATACTGGGTGTACCTTGGTACAATGACAGTGTACACAGCACCTACATCCCCCAGTAGATTTTGTACTCCCTGAAACCCATGATGTCACTCTGCTATACCCACCATCACACATTGGCTGTGACTGCAATATAGTAGGGTGTTGCATTGTCATGCCTCACCTTATGGGCAGCAACAACACTATCTGTAGTACTGTGTGGCAATGGGTATTATAATAGGAGTATGTTGTCTCGGAATGCTGTACCCTACAGATATACAGGCATGCACAACTACACATACATGCCAGAACACAATGAGTTTCCCATGCCTATCAACTCATTTCTAAACCACTGTTGTGCTGGTACTGCAAGGCTCGTGTAGCCAGTATGGGGAGGAGTTTTACAGGGTGCATGTAATGTCCCATACAGCAGCAGCCATAAATGACTATGGCAACGGGGGTTGCGTTGGTTGTGACGGCCCTCATGGAATTCCCAAGTACAGGTGTGCTAACACACAGACACTGCTATACTCAGTCATGCACATGTAGACATGTGTCAGTAAAGGGGTGCATCACTTCAGGTGGTCATAGCTGTGTACCTTGCTATTGTCCAAGGAGAGATGGGTTGTGTAGGGGTTGTGTGTACAGTGGTATCCTGTCACCTGCCAGGTGGCAGCAGCCAATCTATCGACAGACACTACTGTGGTGACCCTCAGGGTCAGAATGACATGCATCAGCCAATACTCCATGTGCCTCCTGCACATGGCCACTGAGGTGATCAAGTTGACATGCATGCAACATGCATTACAACACATGGTTAGTTTCTGTTATGGAGACCTGTACCCAAGCATGTTCTGTTGACTGTGGTAGTGTAAGGGAAGTACCAGTGGCATGGGCTGCATACAGGGTGACATCTACTATATGTACCAGTTCTTACATAGCTGGGCAGACATGTCAGTGTCAATCAAGCTTAGGTTAGCTGTACATATCCCAGCTGGATACCTGCCATCTGCACATCTGTACAGGGACTGACAGTCATCAGCTTGGCAAGCAGCTATGATGAGTGTGTTGACAGATAGATGTTTGACAACAATATGTATGCTATAACTACATGTCAGAAGCCCTCACTAACATGTGCTGTACAGATGGTAGTCTACAGTTACATTCCACATGTCGGATCATTACCCAGTAAGGGGTATATACCGTGACACAGCTCACACACCAGGGATACAACAGGGAGACTTCAGTGTCCAGCTATGTCTGCAGGTGTGCCTGTTGTCAGTACTACATTTAGCACTCTGCACTTGCCTGGGTAAGCACTGTCAACAGTAGTACAGCCATGATACACTAAGTGCCAGTGTGACAGCACGTACCCTGGCCTAATACCTCCATATGTAACACATTCACATGGATAACAGTGCTATACAGGCCTCATATACATATGTGTCCCACACATGACACTCACACCCCTTGCTACTGTAATGACAGCACATAGGTGCATGTATTGTACATGGCATTACATACACATATTACAGATGTCAGTACCCTGCTATGTTATCAGACTGGGTGGTGTGACCTGATTACCAGGGCTAAGCCATGCTTAGCAAGTATCAGTAATGCTGCAATATAACAGCTGAGCTGATTTGCTCATGAAGCCTATACTGTGTAAGCGCCCGTACATTTACCCATAGTTTAGCACCACTTAGCTTCGTACAAACCCACACAAACCAACTTAAAGCTGCTCACAACTGCCTTAACCACTCTGTATCCGACAGCCTTTGTTCTGCCCAGCAACAAAATTAACAGCCCTTGTAGGACTTGAACCCAGGACCCTGTACACTAAAGTCACAGCACTTAACCACTACACCATGACCACTGTGAAGACAGCTATTGTTTTACCAATATAGATGTCAATACACATATTGAGTAGTATTGAATAATTGCCTTTACTTCCTAAATTGTGTAGTCCTTGTTATTAATATGACTGTTGCATCACATATGTTGTTTTGTCATAATGTACACATAGCAAATACATACGGTGAAATAAATCTGGGAGGGTATACACAACTGTGAGGTTTACACATGGCAGGAATATGGTTATATACATATAATAAGTCTATATATGTCTACATGTACATACACATGTATACCCATACATATGTCTGTATACACATCTGTATAGTGCAACATATATATGGCCATGTGTACATCTCTTCGTATGTACATTATATATATATATATATATATATATATATATATATATATATATATATATATATATATATATATATATATATATATATAGATATAGATATATATATATATATATATATATATATATATATATATCTAGGCATGCACATCTTATGTGTACAGATATGCCTAGTTATGTTGGTATATGTAGATATCTATAACTATATGTGTATACATATCTATTCTGACATACCTGCTACTGTCAATATATATGTAGATATCCATACATATATGTGCACATGTATCTCTGTATATGTGTAGAAATATATTGCTTTGTATATGTATATATCTGAGTGTTTATATGTATATTTATGTACATATACATATACATATCCATCTATGTATGTCGATATGTGTATGTGTATATATCTATATAGATATCTGGATAATTATATATACACATATATGTTCACCATATGTCCTGAACATGGAGTGGAGCCCTACCTCAGCCCCAATAGTCCCAATTTTGTAATGCAAAGGGATGTCAGGTATGTATTGCAGGTATATTTGTAGACTATTGCTACTGTAATATGGATTATCTTCACAGACATGGTGTTTGTGGGAGGTTGCATCTGCTTTTAACATGTGCACCATTGGCTACTGACAGACATCCTAAGGATATCATAGTACAGTACCACTGCTAACACAGTAATGCTCCTGTGGACTACAGCAGAGATATGGCCAATATATGTGGGCAGTCTGATACACTCTAGGCAGTCCAGAGGTATACACAGAACCCCATAGTGCAAGACATGTGGACCAAGCCTGACAATGTGGATGTTAACAGCCACATAGATGGGTATAAAATGTAACTACTAGTATATATTTGCCCCCATAGGTTATGCATTCACACACCCCTGTCTGTTCTGACACATAACCACTGGTACAGAGGTGCCATAGCCACATACTACCCACTAGTTATTGACATACATCTGTACAGCATCACACTGCTTTGTTTGACATATATAACTGTTATGTTGGCCCAGCAGCAGTACATCTGGCAAGTATCTGGACATGACATCTCACTGGGTAAGTACACTAAGCTGCTAGACATGTAATAAAGCACTGTGCAGGCTACAGGCAGACTGGCTCAATACTGGCCTGCATTTCCTATGGGGGAATACACATGTACCTGCATATATAGCAGGCTCTACAGGCATGTCACAGCACAGAGTAACAGACACCTGTGTGAAAGTGCATAACCACAACCAATGTGAACACAGCAACAGTCACATATGGTAAGCTAATGTAATATTACAGTATATGGACTATCTGTTCAACACCATCTTCATATGTGCCACTCACACACTAACCCTACATATATTGGGCCACTACACAGCATGGTCCGATGCCTGTCTGTGGTATGAGACATGTGTGTGTTTGGCCCTACAAACATGTAAGCCGATAGGGTAACATACAGTGGAGCAGCATGTAACATCAGATAGAACAGGACCAAGAACAATGACATCTGTCACAGTCTGTACACAGGCCAAGGTACATATTAACAATACACACACTGTTGACAATCACCGTAAGTACACAGACCTCAGTACTATACACACAACCACAGAATGTCCAGGTTATATCACCACATATAACCCCTACTATACATAACATGTGTAGCATTCTGATATCTCACTGGCTTGTTATCAGATATGATGTCACTAAATATGGTGTACAGCATATATGCATGACATATGTACAAAGGTTAACAAAGTTGTGGCTGGAGGCACAAACACAAGGCCAATATTGACATGTTGCTGTGATAGCGTCATACATTTACTGTTGTAAGAGGTTTTGTGGCAACATATGTCCTATGAGGGATATGAAGTCAGTAACTCTCACGGCTGTCACCATCTACAGACTGCAATCCTCACACTACCTTCTGCAGTTCACAGAAAGGTGCTCTGTGGGTAACACATGAAACACAAGGCACCACACACTGCCCAGTCTGCAGATGACCCTACAGATGGTGGTTTCCTCATAAACATAGCACTGACATGACAGGTATTAAAACATGTAGGACAGCCATATCCACAAACACCCTGTTAAACCAACATCACAACAAATGCAGTATAGCAGCACTGTCTGTAGTCAGGTATGGCACATCCCCCTTCTGTGTGTTAGCCTGTTTCCATAGTGTATGTTGTTAGAGGTAAATCCCCAATCCACCTGTGATGCTATTTGCCAAACAACATATCGAGTTCCTGCTCACAGTGAATTCAAAAGCCCAACACCAGCATGATGTTCCTAGATACTGGAGTGTGTTTCCATGCAATTGGCTATGGGAATGTTACCACAGCTGTTCCACATGCAGTCAGCTAGAGGAGGGTTGCAAGTCATGCAGAGGCCATCAGCTGATCATGAGCATCACTTAAAATACACATGCTGCTGCCTAAACAAAGCAGGTGTAAGTCTCCACATCCACCAGAAAGGGAGTGAGAGAGGTAGACAGAGGCAAAGATAAGTCAGGGAGAGGTGTGAGAGTAAAACTTAAGCATGTTTCTGTCACACACCTACCAGTACATGGTATCAAACCCCTGGTGACTATGTAGTGCTATCACATGTCTATGCAGTTATTGGATGCACCACATCGGTTGTGTGTTGAGGAGCCCTCCAAATGTATATGTGATGGTGAGTGACATCTGCAACAGTGATATGGTAGCTATAAGGGTAGGTGTAGTACACATGCCTGTCCACATGAACAAGTGTCCGTGTCAACACAGCCACACTCTCACAGGGAAGCACACACATTGACACACTTGGCAGGGCCAGGAATACAACTCATCACTAGTGATATTGCCACAGCACAGTAGTGTTCAGGTATCACATGCACCACAGGGGTCATACGGAGGCTATATGGGCAAAAGGTATGTGGAGATGTCTGACATCAAATAGCATGGCTCAGTATGCCAATAGGGGTTGTAGTGAGTGTGAATAGGCACCATACAACAGACACACAGACACAGGGTGCCAGTACTGACATGCATGGGTGCATTGCTTCATGTGTGTGTAGTGGTCGACTGTGCCAGGCGGCTATACAAGGCTAGGTGATGGGCATACCTTGGCATCAGGCCACATGACAATGGTCTGCAGTGTGGGTCAGGGGTGTAGTGTCTGGATTTGCCCACAAAGGTGGGTATTGTATTCACCATCCAGTCACCTGGGTAACTATTGTGTGTGGCCAATGTTGTGCATTTCTTGCCATATATGTGTTCCTTAGTCCATGACATGGACGGTGTCTGGAATGTGCACACCTCATGCATGCATGTACAGTGACGTATGGAACTGTACCTGGGGTGTCTGGCCCATGTTTTGTACATAGAATGTTATCATCAGATGTACCAAACCTGTCCTCATGTGGTGGGAAGTGTTAATGGACAGCAGGTTGACCCTGCACCTACATTGATAACATGATACCGGTATTCCCTGGTGTCAGTGGCATCTGTCCACACAGGTCATGTTTTTTAGGCATGGTATGTCCTTTGTGGGTCACGTTTGATGGCACCACAGGTGTTGCAGGTGTCCAGTGAGGAACATAGGGAAGGTGCACTGTCAGCATGTACATGTCTGTTGGACTGATGGACAGGGTGCCATGCCCTCTGTAGACCACTACAATCATACCATGGTTACTATCAGTGGGCAATATGCAGGGTACTACCAACATAGCGGCTGTTGCCTCGGTAAGTGTGTGTGTGTGTGTATGAGACATGGGTTGAGAGTGGTCTCTGGGTAATACAAGGGTTGCTAACTTTGTTTGCCTGGCCTTGATGTCACATGTGGTGGTACGGATTTGCACCCCAGCCTCTCAGCTTATTCACATCTGTTGTCCCTGTATGGTGGACATTGTGATATATACTAGGGCCACCATATAAGGAATTTGCAAAACCCTCTCCACATTGAGTCCAGTTGTTACACACTTACACTCACCTCCACACAGGATACAAATGACAAACACAGACACACACCTGTCATGTCTGAGATTAGAACTCCTAGCTAACTAGTTTATTACACTACAGCACTACACAGTTATAGGACATGCCATGGAGATTACTGGAGTACTCCTTCCCCAAAGGTGTATTTCACAGTGAATGACATCAGCAGGATTGCCAAAGTAGAGCATTTGAATTGTAGTGAGTGTGACTAGCCTAGAATGCATTGCTCCCTACACAGACATAGAAACACACACAAAAACATCCACAACTGCCATGTATGGGAATAGAACCCCTACCAGAGTTCTATGTCACATTACAGCATTAATCTGACATAGGATGTACCATGGGGATTACTGGAGTACTCTTTCCCCAAATGTGTATTTCACAGTGAATGACATCAGCAGGATTGCCAAAGTAGAGCATTTAAATTGTAATGAGTGTGACTAGCCTAGAATGCATTGCTCCCTTCACAAACATAGAAACATACACAAAAACATCCACAACTGCTTTGTGTGGGAATAGAACCCCTACCAGAGTTCTACATCACACTACAGCATTAAGCTGTTATAGGATGCGCCTCCTGGATTACTGGAATATTCTTTCCCCAAAAGTGTATTTCACAGTGAATGACATCAGCAGGATTGCCAAAGTAGGGTATTTAAATTGTAGTGAGTGTGACTAGTCTAAAATGCATTGCTCCCTACACAGACTGACAGCCACATACACACACACACACACACACACACACACACACACACACACACACACACACACACACACACACACACACACACACACACACACAGTTGCCATGTCTGAGATTAGAACTCTTAACTAACTAGTTTATCACACTACAGCAGTATGCAGTTATGGGATGCCCAACAGAGATTACTGGGCTACACCTTTCCCAAAGGTGTATTTCACAGTGAATTACATCAGCAGTCTTGCCACAGTAAGGCATTTGAATTGTAGTGCATGTGACTAGCCTAACAAGTATTGCTTTCTACACAGAGGCACACACACACACAATTACCATGTCTGGGATTAGAACTCATACCTAACTAGTTTATCACACTCTAGCAGTTCGCAGTTATAGGGCACGCCATGGAGATGACTGTGCTACAGCTTTCCAAAAGGTGTATTTCACAGTGAATGACATCAGCAGCCTTGCCAAAGTAGAGGATTTGAATTGTAGTGAGTGTGACTAGCTTAAAAAGCTTTGCTCTCTACACAGAGACACACACTCACACACACACACACACACACACACACACACACACACACACACACACAGTTGCTATGTCTGGGATTAGAACTCACCCTGCAGCAGTATGCAGTTATGGGATGCGCCACATAGATTACTGGGCTACACCTTTCCCAAAGGTGTATTTCACAGTGAATTACATCAGCAGACTTGCCAAAGTAGGGCATTTGAATTATAGTGCATGTGACTAGCCTAAAATGTATTGCTTTCTACACAGACACACACACATACACACACACACACACACACACACACACACACACACACACACACACACACATTTGTCATGTCTGGGATTATAACTCCTACCTAACTAGTTTACCACACTACATCAGTATGCAGCTATAGGATGCGCCACCAAGATTACTGGGCTGCATCTTTCCCAAAGGTGTATTTCAAAGTGGATAACCTCAGTAGGCTTGTTATAGTAGGACTATGGGGAAGGCAGTGTGTGTGCATGGGCCATAACCCATTCATCTAGAGGTTGACACACCACATGTGGGTACATGCAGGGTTATATTCCACAGGTACGTGTATACAGCTGCTAGATGACTACTTCCTTGTACAGTCATGTTGCACAGCTAGCACTTGCACCACATAGTCTGTAATGTTGATGGATACTGGTGGCTAATGTCTACTGTGAGTGACATTTACACCTCGTGGTTGTAGCCATTTGGCTGTGTGCTGGGTGGGACAGGCCTCATAATGGATAATGGATGGCTCCTTGTCACAGTCACTCTCTTCCACTCATCTATGTATGTTTACACACAGCTTGGCATCGGACCCTGCACATTCCATGCTGCCCATGCTCCCACCCCCACTGTTATTCTAACCTCTTCCATACATTATATATACATTCTCTGATACTTTCCCTAAGGGTCTCACCCCATCACAGATTTGTGTTAGTGTTGGTCCACAGTTCATGCAGTGGGACATGGTGGACATGTTACTGTGTTTTTTCCACATGGCCTTGCATATGGCTTATGTGGAGTGTGTTATGTTGTCATTTGGGTGTCCATGACATAACATGCATTGGCAGTACGTGTGAGACACAGGCCTTTGGCAGGTGTCTGTGGGCCATTAGGTGTTGCTGTGGGCCAGATGTGGCAGGCCGTTGCATTTTGTCAGCTGTACAGTCTCAGACCACCATACAGTATCTTTCCCTGGGGTGACAGGGTAGGTGTGATAGGTGTTCATGCCAATACCTTATATTAGTCTTGATCACGTGGTGTGGATGCTGGCAGAGTGCTACCTACAGCTAGGGACACACCTGCATGGGACACCTGCACTGCATTCTGCATTCTTCTGATATTGACATATACTGATGGGGTCATATTGCACCCATTCCCCACAGCAGGAATATGACCAGAGAGATACATGTGGGTGGTGTTTGCATGAGCTGGGTACATATGTGCTATGGACACTACTTGCATCTGACACACAGATATGCATGGGACATTCCAGTTATGCTGGCATATGCAGGTACATCAGCTGTTTCCCAATACATCAGTCCTACCTCCTTTGTGATCTGCAAGTGTTCGAGCAGACATCACCGGTATCCCCTACTACAGGACCAGTTAATGTGATGCATTCCTGTATGTATAATTCCAAGGGTGTCTCCATTTTACAGTGACACAATATATACTGTATGTCTGGGGTACTTTCCCCTGTGTACTGCTTGTATATCTAGCCCAACAGCCATGCCATGTCAATCTTTCAGATTATGACACATATTGCCACCACACATTTACAATGGCTTACTGCTAGCATGTGTTATACTGGTGGGAATTGTCTTTGGCACTGCAGTTGTGAGGCCTTGTCCCTGTCATCAGCATTAGTGGGCAATGGCCACCAGGTCTTACCTCAACATGCATACATACTGACCACTCTCACACAATATGAAACACACACCAACCTAACACACACAGACCTGCATATTGTGCAAATGCTACAACCTATCCTGCTACCTTGGCTACCTCTGGGCATCTCTGCCCCACTGGTATTATACCTACACATACATGTTACTACATTTCTACATAGGGTTATGGGGCACACATGACTGTTACAATATGTGTGCATCAGATTGGGGGAGGCACACCAGACCGTTACTACATTTCTAAATAGGTTTGGGGGGCACACCTGACTGTTACTACATGTCTAGGCTGGGTTGGGGGGAGAACACCTGACTGTGTGTTCATTCCAACACAGGACTGGGGGAGGGAGGCACACCTGACTATTACTACATGTCTACACAGGATTGGGGGAGGGGGCAAACCTGTCTGTTTCTACATTTCTACACAGTGGTTGGGAGGGGGCACACCTGACTGTTACTACATTTGTACGCTGGATTGGGGAAGGGGTACACCTGACTGTTTCTACATGTCTACATAGGAGTGGGGGGGCACACCTGACTGTTATTATATTTCTACATAGGATTGTGGGGGGACACCTGACTGTTTCTACATTTCTACACAGGATTGTGGGGGCACACCTGAAGGTTGCTACATTTGTATGCTGGATGGGGGAAGGGTCACACCTAACTGTTTCTACATGTCTACATAGGAGTGAGGGTGCACACCTGACTGTTACTACATTTCTACATAGGATTGTGGGGGGACATACCTGACTGTTTCTACATTTCTACAAAGGTCTGGGAGGCACACCTGACTGTTGCTACAGTTGTACGCTGGATTGGGGGAAGGGGCACACCTGACTGTTTAAACATGTCTACATAGGAGTGAGGGGCACACCTGACTGCTACTACATTTCTACATAGGATTGTGGGGTAACACACCTGACTGTTTCTACATTTCTACACAGAATTTGTGGGCACACCTGACTGTTGCTACAGTTGTATGCTGGATTGGGGGAAGGGGCACACCTGAATGCTTCTACATGTCTACATAGGAGTGGGGGGGGTAGACCTGACTGTTGCTACATTTCTACATAGGATTGAGGGGGGACATATCTGACTGTTTCTACATTCCTACACAGGTCTGGGGGGGCACACCTGACTGTTGCTACAGTTGTACACTGGATTGGGGGAAGGGGCACACCTGACTGTTTCTACATGTCTACATAGGAGTGGGGGACACACCTGACTGTTACTACATTTCTACATAGGATTGTTGGGGTAACACACCTGACTGTTTCTACATTTCTACACAGGATTGGGGGGGGCACACCTGACTGTTGCTACATTTCTATGCTGGATTTGGGGAAGGGGCACACCTGACTGTTTCTACATGTCTACATAGGAGTGGGGGAGCACACCTGACTGTTACTACATTTCTACATAGGATTGTCGGGGGGACACACCTGACTGTTTCTACATTTCTACACAGGATTGGGGGGCACACCTGACTGTTTCTACATTTCTACATAGGATGGGAGGGCACACCTGGTAGTTGTACACATTTGCTATGACTGTACTGGTATGTCAGGTACTCCATTTCATTCTATATTCTAACTTATCATGCTGACTAGAGGCATATCAGTGTACTACAGGTCTTAGCTTTGGTTGACCTACATATTAGTGTCTGACTTCCTACCCTTCAGAACTAACATCGCACTGCCTGACCTGCTGTAGTTTGTCTGTGTAGGCCTGGGGGGAGGTTACCCATAGGCATCATTCAGAGGCCATAGCACAGCCTCTGTTTGTGTTTGTCTATACCTGTCCTGCTGGCTGAGACTGTTATTGGGTATGTGAACCTCCCAGACTGGCATGTGTGAGACATATAGACACACATATTGCCCAGGACATTTCCTGCAGTGGGTTTTGTCACCCTGTGTAGTACTGGCTACTATAGTGACTCCAGTATCTGTTACAGATCTCATGGTGCCACTATGGTTTTCTACTATCTGCTGGCATACCATTCAGCCACCCAATTCCCTTGCATACTCACATCCATACCATAGATACAGGTAATGACACATTCTACTCCATTCGGCAACTGGTAGGTTGAATGACTTACCTTGTGGGTGTGCTAGTATTGAGGATGGTGTTGGAGGGCTGCCTATTTAAGATGCACATAATACACTCCCTATACATAGTTGAGCACAGGTAGTGTCATGTTTGGCATCCCTTTTACTGTATATGCGAGTCAGAGAGAGAGGTGTCATTCCCTGGGTCCCTACTGTGTCAGTGTATGTGCTATGCGTTGCCTCTTTGCCAAGGCCAGGGCATACTGGGCATGCCTCCATATGCCTACTGGGGCAGGCTCAGGTTGTTCCTCCTCCAAGTCACTCTGTGCCTGCGCAGGTCTTGGCATTGATGGGGGGCTGTGTGGCCCATTCCCATGTTGTTCCTGCTGCAGCTTTTACCACAGGATCATATTGTGTAGCATGGCACATACCATAAGAATTTGAGTGCATGTAGCTGGTGAGTACTGCAAGGCTCTATTGGATGTGTCCAGGCACCGGAACCATGACTTGAGCATCTGAAACACATGCTCTAAGTCTGGTCTGTGCATGTGCCTCATTATGGTGTTCTTGTTCAGTTGTGTGTATTTCTGATAGGTGTACATCCAGCATGTAACCAGCATCCCCCACTAGGTGGCCATAATGGATGTCCCCATTGGCAAATCTCTAGTACAGCTGTGTCAAATGCCAGATGTGGGAGTCGTGATAGCTTCCAGGGCAGCCAGCACATACATTCATTATAATGTCCTGGGCATTGCACAAGACCTGGCAGTTGATGGTGGGGAAGCCCTTGCGGTTGATGTAGACCCTACCCTGATCACCAGGTGGTGCTTTGATGCATATGTGCATGCAGTCTATAGCACCCACTACCACAGGGTATTCTGTTATTTGGTGGAAGAGATGCATATTGCTGGCCAACACCTCACAGATGTTGAGGAAATATACGTGCTCACTGGCATGTGCTGACATGGTATCCAGGAACTGGTGGAATACTTTGGATGCTGATGCCTGTGAGATCCTCATGATATCCCCAGTTGAGCTTCGGGAGGTACCTGTGGCTAGTATTCCTAGGCCTACACACACCTTGGTATCCACTGGAATGGGTTCCCCTCTGTTAGTTTGGTGTGTTAGGTGTGGCCGGCACAGCTCAACAATTTGCTGTAGGAGGTCCCTGTTAACCCTATAGCACTCCACTATCTCCAGCTCATGTAGCCCTTGGTAGGTTGCCCTGGGTCTGTACATTCTTCGCTGTCTCCTCACTGTGGGTTGGTCGACAGCACTCACATCCTCACCACCCTCAGCCTTTTCCACATGTTGTATGATGCTTGCTGCAGCACCTATCATTTTGTTGTTTTGTTTGTTAAAAGTTCCCCAACTTGTATACACCGGTAGTGTAGAGTATGAGAAAAACCAGAGGGGAAGGTGTTTGCATAGTTTATAGTAGTGTTCTGGGCTGGGCTGGTCTGCTGCCTGTGTAATTGGCTGATTCTGATACATTTCACCTGCCAGCTATGCTAGTTCTCCTAGATTACCTTCCTACTGCTGTTTTCCCTTCCCATTGCCTTCCTGTTTAAGCCCAGGGGCTCGCCATGCAAACACAGTGCTCAAATGTGCACAGAGCTGCTATTTCCTGGTTTACTTTTTTCTTTTTCTTTAAAACCTGGTGTGCGGCACGCATACTTGCTTAGGCAATGTAAAGAGTGCTAGGCAGCCACAGACACACACCCTTGCCTAACTGTGCTAAGCTAGGAGCAATCCTGAGTCACAGGGCTCCAGTCCACTTACAGTATGCCTGACACACACCCCTATGATGTCAGCTAACTCCTAGGCTTGCACCAAGCTCTTCCTGCTCTTACTGTGTTGGGAGCTGACTAGCATGCAGGGGAAATCTGGGATTCACTATCATTCCCCTCATTTGCATAGGATTGCCTGTTAATGCATAGTTACATGTCCTACACTGGGCCTCCCCCCTTAGCAACCACTATTCACTGGCCATGTTGTCTTCTGCCTGCCATTAAGTATAATGGCAGAATAGTGATTTTAGTAAGAATGCTTATTGTAGGCTTATTTTCTTATGTTCCCCCGATCCCATTTGCGCGCCACTGCCTCACGCTTAAACAGCCGAGATCAGCAAAAAAATAAATAAAAGTTGATTTTTTTCAAGTGTTCTCCATGCCAATGGCCTTATACTTGGCCATTGGCATGCTTGTTACATGATATTCACCCTTTATTTGGAGCTGTCATGGCTCAGTTTTGCAATTTGCTGAAATGTACTCTGTTACTGGCGGAGTACATTTCTGCAGATTACACTAGTCCTGCATGGCCAGTTTCCAGCTTCCTGGATCGCAAATTCACCTCATTTTCATGGATTTTTCCTGCAAATGGGGTAATTTGCATACATGGGCTGAGTCCATGCAGGGCTAGTTCAGGATCACTCATGCACGCCCCTACAGGTTATTCCTGGATCGCACGGCAGACATATTGCCTGCAGGAGCTCCTGCACTAATCCTGCATGCCGTGTATCTGGGGGTATATGCATGTATGTCTTATTAAGATGTATCGAGTAATTATGTGATTAGGTTCATAGGTTCATAGGTTCATAGGTTAGTACTAGGCTAACTGCCCTTGTGAGCCATTTTTAAGCCTAGCCAGTTATCCCCTGTGAGATTTAAACCCTGTACCTTGTGTTTGTAAGGCAAACACCTTAACCATTAGGCCACCCTCCCAACATGTATGATAGTCACAAATGTCAGAAAAGGGAGTGCCACCCATGTGTTCCTATTTATCTTAAGATCATTGCATGAAAGTGTTGCACTTTATTTGTGGATGATTAAAAGGTCTTTGTAATGTGTGTATGGATTACAAGATAAATACAAGCTATGCATCAAAACATATACACTGTACTCACTAATATTCCTATGTAAGTTTGTCTGCAATTGTACTAGTTCATTGAAACATGCTTGCAAACGTAATATGTGTCAGTGCCAAAATAATTTACATTAAGGGGTAAATAGATTGTATTGCAGTAGACTCCTGATATCATGACTACAATAAGCCAATAAATCATACACAAGTAATAAAACCCAGTGACATTACTTTGCCTGCCACAATCTCTTACTGAGGCACACTGCTGGCAAGTTCATTTGCATGGCTGATGGCAAAGCATTAGCATGTGCATAATTATTTTTTCAGTTTTTCTAACTCAGAACAGGATGTAGCAGTGGTCTTTGCTACTTGGTGCCAAGTCTTTCACAGATGAAGACTACAGTCGTTTAGACATTTCTGTTTCTGAGGCACTTCTGCCCATATGCGAGTTGTATTAATCTTTTGTTTGTCATCATTAAACCCTCTATCATGAAGTTTACAATAAAGTGTTCAAACTAGGGAGGAAGCAGAAGTAGGATAATGGTGGACTAATTAAGGAATATGCAAGACAGTGGTAGGGAGTAACATATTTATTTAGTATTTATTTAATTTTATTTTACATATGTAGGCAATACTTCACTGGGAAAAATGTTATAGGAAAGAAAGCTTTAAATAATACTGGATTCAGACACCTTCCAATGTTAATGAATATTCTCTAGATCAAAGAATTATGTGAGCATGCCACAGAGAAAGTCATATTTCAGCTAACAAAATTGCACAGTTGAAGGAGCAATGAGAAAAGTATGAAGCAAGGGAATATATGTGCATCAGACTTCCTACTGGTAATGAGAATTGAAACTTCCCATGTTTTGTCAATTAAACAGTGGAGAGTGCTATACATATAATAATAACTGTCTGATCATATTACTATAAGTATTGCTTTCTGTCACTCATAGTGGCAAAACATGGAAGTGCAAGGGGAACCAAATGAATGCAGCCAAAGGCAAATTCATCAGATTTTACCATAGGATTTGAAGTGTTATTTACCATCGCTTAGCAGTGATGGACAAATCCAAGCATTACTCAAATGCTGAGAACAGAAACAGAGAGCTTGGTTTATGGGACATTTCTGACCATGTATGTGCTATGTGAACCTATTTTTTGGCCAGATTAAAGGTATGAAATGGGGTTGATTGGACAATGGTAAAAATGGACTGCAAGCAAGGATAAGACACTGGGGGAATTATTAAAGAATGTGTATGATGGTGGTGGGAGAGCACCATAGCTATCCATTTCTTCACAAGTTAATGTATTTCTGCAAAGAATTTCAGAAATTTGGATAGTCATCTGTGGAAGGATGGCAGTCTGAGCCACTGCAACTACTGTACCTCCCCATGTTGGTGGTCATGATACAGTGGGAATTATAGTCCAAATGTCATTAAAGAAAAACAAGAGATATAGGGTGGTGGGGAGAGACAGCATAGAAAAACATCATAAATGTCATGTAATTGTAATCTATCCCAGTCCATACAGATTCTCACATAACGATTTAGATTTCTCACATCTGCACATGAATGTGAAGCCATTCATGCATTAAAGTAAAGCTTAATCTCTTCAATATTATACATAGTGTGCAAATAGCGTCACTACTGAACATCTGCTTTATGCATTACAACTCAAAATGTCCATGTGAAATGAGTAAAATATCATTCTAAGTTAGTGATTGTAAAATAATAAATATTAAGTATTAATAACTAAATGTGTTGCTTGGACTTGAACCCACAGACATCTACATTTGCTAAAACATTGGCTAATGCAATCTGGGTATTTATGTTTTGCATATATAGAGTATGCCTACTCAAGTATTACTGGGTCAAGAAATTATTAACTGATGTCCAGAGAACTGATGAAATATTTTTACAATCACTGCTATTACGAAATGGCAATCAGTCATACCTGACCAATACTTATCCAGTACCTTTCTGAAGTGTTGTAGTCTCTCCTTTAGTATTCAAGTGCACTGCATTATGTGGAAAACTCTCCATTTAATACAGAAGTGAAATAGTGTTCTGCTGTTCCACTTCAGACAGTGGTAGTTTTTCTTTCTGTTCTTTGATTGGCTCCTGAATTGCAATTATAGCCAACTGGCACAAGGAGAAAGGGGACCATTCAGAGAGCAACTTCCAGAGGAGAAGTAGCCAGTCAGAATGCAATTACAAGTGCATGACTTTAGGGAAACCTACTGAGTTACCCTAAAGCATGAATCCATCCATCCATCCTCAACCCCATTTTTCCATTTTTCACATGGGGTCGGGGTGTCACTTCAACAGTGACAGTCATCTCGAGCCAAGTTTCACACCACTGGGTGGCTAGCCCTGGTGTGGTAGTTCATCTGTATCACTCACTTGCATGCATACTCTCACCTATGGCCAATTTAGAGTGTCCAGTCCACCTACTGCATGTCTTTGGAATGTGGGAGGAAACCAGAACACCCAGAGGAAACCCACACGAATGCAGGGGGGACATGCAAAATTGGCACAGAAGGCACTCAGCTGAGAATCAAACCAGAGAACTTCTTGCTGTGAGGCGACAATGCTAACTGCTGTACCACCACGGCCACCCCCTGAAGCATGAATGGAAAACTAAAATAATTTGCTGTCATGTTTCTTTTCCCTCAGTAAATGTGGTTGCTTCTAATTATGTTTAGTGAGGAGAAGAAAACAAAAAAGTTAAATCAGACTAAAACAAGTAATCACAGTATTGGCAGTTACAAGGACATGTTTTTGTGTGTGTGTGTGTGTGTGTGTGTGTGTGTGTGTGTGTGTGTGTGTGTGTGTGTGTGTTTTTTTTGCGGGAAAGAGAGAGATAATGTAGCTGTCAGCCTCTTAGCTCAAGAAACAGGGATAAATGCAAAAAATGCCTGAGAACAAAGCTCTCATATCAGAGACATTTTAAATCCATTCATTCATCCATCCATCCATCCATCCATCCATCCATCCATCCATCCATCCATCCATCCATCCATCCATCCATCCACCCATCCATCCATCCATCCACAACTTCTTTTTCCCATTTTGCACATGGGTCAGGGTGTCACTTCAACAGTGGCAATCATTTGGAGCCAAGGTTTACACTGCCGGGTGGCTAACTCTGCTATGGTAGTTCTTCCACACCACACACTCACAATTTAGAGTGTCAAATCCACCAATTTTATGTCTTTGGAATGTGGGAGGAAACTAGAGCACCTGGAGGAAACCCACATGAACAAAGAGAGGACATGCAGACTCTGCACAGAGGGAACCCCAGATGAGAATCAAACCGTGGAGTTTATTGCTGTGAGATGACAAGCTGGCAGAGATTTTTAAATATTGTTAATATATACTTAGAAATTTTCTGGAATAACAGGTTTTGAATTAGCATACATTTTCTGTAGAATATAAAAGTCTAAAGTTTGAAATATCTGTCATTATTTATTGTTGGCAGTCCTACCTCAATATCTGTGGGTCAGAGAGAGAGAAAGATAGTCCAGTAAACTCTCAGTTAACCGGAATTCAAGCAACCAGAAAAAAAAAAATTAAAGAAATACAGTACAATTTTCTTGTGTTGCACTTTCTATTCCCCCTCCCCCCGCAGAAACATACCTTATGTGTTTAGAGTTTTAGAGTTTTAAAAAGGAAGATAGGCATAAATTCCGTCTCTCCCCAACCTAAGAACAAGTCAAACCAAACAAATAGTATAGGGTACAGTATTAGTCAGTCCTGTTTTTAATAGTAACTCTCAAACAACCAGAAACTACTGTTATCCGGCATCTACCAATCCCCATGGGTGCTGGTTAACTGAGAGTTTACTGTATATATGTGAGTAGTGTGTGTGTGTGTGTGTGTGTGTGTGTGTGTGTGTGTGTGTGTGTGTGTGTGTGTGTGTGTGTGTGTGTGTGTGTGCATGCGCATGTGTGTGTGCGGCTGTCAGCCTCTTAGCTCAAGAGTCACTGACAAAGGCAACAAATAGCTGGAAAGAAAGCTCTCAAATCAGAGACAGATTTTAAATATTAATCTTATTTATTAAGCCACTTTCCAAAATAACATTTTCTTAATTTGCATGTGTTTTCTAAATGATACAAGTCTGAAACTCAAAATGTCTGTCATTATCTATTGTCTGTAATTCTACTTCAACATGTGAAGAGTGTCTGAGGAGCAGACAAAAATATGAGAAAAAATCAGAAATATTCATCAAAATCAAGTATAGTTAAGAACATTGTATGTCTATGTGTGTGGGGAGGGTGAATGATAAACAGTTTTACTTATGCAGAGCTGTGGGGGTTGCTAAAATGTGTCTGAAAAAAAAGGCACTCAGCTTTGAAGGCAATTCCGTATTAAGACAGAAGTTTGCTATTTGAAGTAGAAAATTATTAAAGTTTGCTCGATATGGTTCTGGCAACAGTGACTTTAATCTTGATACAATTTGTGTATTTTTTCAATCACTGAATCAGAATAAAACATTGAAAGAGTTTACAGTCAGTAAAGTGGCTATAATTACTGGACA
Organism: Protopterus annectens; assembly: GCF_019279795.1. NCBI lineage: Eukaryota > Metazoa > Chordata > Ceratodontiformes > Protopteridae > Protopterus > Protopterus annectens. The sequence continues at coordinate 1,526,808,711 of NC_056737.1, read as the reverse complement.
CATTTCTGGAGGAGGGAGGTGGTGCCTGTACCTCTGCATCTTTGCGTGTGACTCTGTGCCCAGCAATTGTAGCCACTTTATTGACTATGTACTCCTCTGATGTATTATTCTGACTCAATAAATAAATACATTAATCATACCAAAAGTAAAGTCACAGATGTGTGTATGTGCATGTGTGTATGAGTATATCTGAATTTCACTATATTTGTGCAACACTGTGGTGGGAATTCAGCAAAGCTTACACAAATTTTTATTTTTTGGTGTATACATTGCAGTGTCATGCGTACATAAGCTCGGACAATTTCAGATTCAGTAAGCTTCGCTTAGCAGTGAGCAAGCATGCACAAACAGGGAAAGTTCCGTGGAATGCAAATTACCTCAAAAGCAGTTGAATCTTATGCAAATGACCCAGGTGGAGCAATCCAACAAGCAGAAAGGCATCTGTGTAGACTCCATGTCACTGTCCGTAATGTATGCAGAATTTTACTGCATACAGGAGTCTACATGGACATAAGGGGATGTAAAAATCCACAAATATGGACATAACTTTCCAGAAAATGTTAGATCATAGACATATATGTGCAAAAGGTACATTGTGGATGTCTGAAAAAGGAAGGGAATATATAAAATAAACAATATTTTTTTAATACATTCAGCATGTTTGTGCTATGGACGGCAGTGTGCAAACATGCTTAATTGAAATAAAAAAAAAATAATATTTCTAATATGGTTTGCACAAATATACTGTAGAACCTTGCATTGGGTCCATACAACAGTGCACACATGCTGTGAACAAGCTCACACTGCTATGAACCGTGTAGTATCTAGGCTGTGAACATGAATATGCATGCAAATAAGGTAGATTTCCTGAATTGCTAAAAGGAGCAACAGTGTCCACATATCCCCTTTGAGTAGGCTCCTACACGATGTTGATATTCCCAGAGGATGTGGATGACATCAGTGAGATGTGTCTTATTATTTTTAGTTTTTTTTTTGTTCCCAGCCATGCATGTTTGAGTAGCACTATGCATAGCTGAACCTTTATTTTATTTATTTATTTATTTGCAGTTTGTTTTCCAGGATAGTCCATTGGGCTACAAGGAGCCCATTTTCAATTGAGTCCTGGGGAGAAAAGCTCCAGAGAAATATAAATACATAGTACAGAAAGAGCATAAATCCATAATATACATTTCAATTAAATGTTAAATACATATTTTGTATAGTACAAACCCATATTGCACAATTCAAACAGATGTTACATAATACAGAAAAAAAAGATTTTCATTAGGAAATTTACATCAGGTTAATTCAGTAAGTAGTATTTTTTAATTTTTTTTTTTTTTTTTTTTTTTTTTTTTTAGAGAATTACAATGAGGTAATTTTTAAGTCCTTTCGAATATATCCCAAGGGATCTAAAACTTTAGGAGGTGGTGACAGGCAACAACGTTTGGAAAGTGTGGTAGAATTAGGTTGGATGAGAGCAAGTGCATTTCCATTGTGAAGTAAGGTGCAACAACATGTTGTTGTTAAGGTGAACAACATGTTCACACAGACAGATTACCCATGTGGACAGTGATGACATAAGCAGCAATCAATTAAAACTGGATATCTTCAATAAATATTTTTGACTTTTGTGTAAGCTATGCTGTGCACTGCTGAGCATAGCAGTGTGGTACACACTAAAGTAGGGCCTGTAAATTATGTTAATTATATACTGGGTAGGTGAACTGAATCATAATTAGCCAATCCCACATAGTGGACCTACAAAACTGTATAAAATATGCAAACACCCTACATTCTGATTTTCCCTCGATATCCTGGACCATTGGAGTAGAGACTTGGGAATTTTAACTGGGATATTGCTAGCGGCTGATGCAGGTCTGCTACATCTGTATCTGCTAAATGCTGAAGTCAATGCTGCTGGTGCTGCTGACAATTGACCTAGGCCAAGAAGGAGAAGAGGGTTGAGGCCCATGGTAACCTTCCAGGAGCTACATGAATGAAGATTGTAGAGCATTCCAGGGTGGACAGGGGCATATTACAAGAACTCACTGAGCTCTGCTGCCATCAAATCAGAGACAGCACTAACAGAGGGGAACTCTTCCCAGTGGACACAAAGATATGTGTAGCCCTTAGGTTAGTAGCTACAGGTGCTTTTCAAAGACTGACTGACTGAGGACATGATGGGGGTGTCACAGGCATCTACATCCAGGATACTCCACCAATTCCTAGATGCTATGCTTCCACATGCCAGTGAGCACATATCTTTTCCCTTTACCCCTGAGACGAGGGACAGCAATATGCAACACTTCTACCATGTAGTACACTACCCTAAAGTCCTGGGTGCCATAGATTGCACACATGTACCTATCATGGCACCACCCAGTGCGGAGGGTAGAATCTACATCAACCACAAGAGGTACCACTGCATCTACTGCCAGGTCATGTGCAATGCCCAGGGGATTATGCTGTATGTGTGTGCTGGCAACCCTGGCAGTTATCATGACTCCCATATCTGGCACACATATCACAGCTGTTCCAGATGTTTGCTAGGGGGGGACATCCTAAAGAGGCATTTACTGGGGGATGCTGTCTATGCCCTGGAACCATGGATGATGACATCTATCAGAAATGCACACACACCCAAGGAACAATGCCATAATGAGTCACATGTAAAAACTAAAAACTTCATAGAGCGTGTGTTTGGCTTCTGAAGTCATGGTTCTGATGCCTTAATGTATCTGGTGGAGCCCTGCAGTATACTCCAGCCACATGTGCACAGATATTCACAGTATGTGCTATGCTACATAATCTGATCCTTTGGAAACAGCTGCAGCAGGATCAAGAAAGGGAAAGGAATACATAGCCCCCCACCAGTGCCTAAGTCACCACAGCCACAGTCACAGTAGGACTCAGAGGAGGAACCCCTTGCTGATGTCCCTCTAGACAGATGTAGGTGTGCTCAGTATGCCCTGGCTTTAGCTAAGAGACAACACATAGCACATTCATTGACAGAGACCTAGGGACTAACAGGTTTCTCCTACTCGCATACAGATATTAAAATTGATTCCAGGCAACTCACACATTCTGTATCTATCCATATATTGCCTGTGAACTGCTTGCATCAGACAGAGTCAGCCCTGAACTAGAGTTGTGTCAACTGCTGCATTTGCAGGGTAAGTCCATAACCCATACAGCAGTCTACTGGATTATTATGATATGTCAGTGTAGGTATGGACCAGGTACATTATGCAAGTAACTACAGTGGACTAGTTGGACAGAAACTTAAACATTAATTGGTAGTGATACCATTCTCACTGTAGCTACGTTGGTGTGTGTGGATGTTGATCAAAGCATTTTATGTCAGCCTATGGGAACATAGGATCATTGGAGTTTAATAGGCTAATGGCCCTAGGACCCTTATAATCCTAGTCAAGTAATAAGCCTTATCTACAAGATCAACACCTCTTGCCCCTGTCCAATGGGGTACACAGGCAGGACCCCTATAATGAACTTATGGTCACCCATCCAGTTGTATAAATTGCATCTGAAGAGGACCATTGAGCTGTGCTGTTTAACATTAAGTTGGAATCTTTTGCAAAGGTTTGTTAAACGCTGGTAGACATATCTCTCCCTTCAGCATGTTTTATTGATGTTACATACCAGGTTAAGGTACTTACAGTGAGTAATCTATGTACCATTTGACTTACAGATATGCAGCATTACCAATAAAGCAGGGTCACAGATTGCCTTGTATGCAAGGCAAAGATCACCTCTGAGTCTGTATGACACGGACTAAAGTTACAGTGATTTCAGATGATCCCCATAGGACAGATGCTGAAGACTTGAATTTCCCTTGCAAGGAACCTTTGGTGCTTGGAAACATACATAACAAAATGGCCATTGCACTAACATATTGGCCTGATAAAGGAAGAGTACATGGATGTTATAACTACTTCATATTCAGGTGACAGTGCCCTCAGTTATGACATGAGCAAGATATAATGCCCTTCTTGCCACTGCGGAGACATGGTGATCTAAGGTAAGGTATGTGTAAACCTGCGTGCCCAGGTCTCTCACCCCTGAGTATGTACTTAAGGTGTTGCTATTGACATGTTACATAGCAGGGACATTGCTGGTATTGAAAGGAATGATAGTACATATGTTTGCATGATGTTTAATGCCATGATTGTGTCAACAATCATTTGGTCATGCATGACCCTCTTGCAGGATGTTGATGTAATTTGGGGAGTCTATGACTGCTCCCAGTTTGCAGACATCAGCAAACCTTGTCAGCCACAGGCATTCACTTTGTGTTTATACATTGGATAAATGGATTCCAAACCTTAGAGTTCCCAGGACTGAATCCTGTGGAATATCACTGGTTACAGCTCTGCTATTCTGACTATATGAGTGCTATCAGTGAGCCAGTTAGTGATCCCTCTAAAGATATTACTGTTTATGGCTAGCTGGGTGAGTTTATCAATGATGCCTGAGCAGGGGATAGTGTCAAATGACTTGGCTAAGTCCAGGTGGTTGTATGCACAGATATCCCCTCATCCAGGTCATTGGTGACTGCCTCATATATGTCCACCAGGTTTAACAGGCATTATCTCCCTATCACAGATCCAAACAGTGTAGGGTCAAGTGTTTTTAGATTGCCTATATCTTTCTTGATATGGTCCATGATGAGTTGCCCCATGGCCTTAAAGATATGGCTAGTCAGACTAAGGTATATAGTTCCCGTGGTCATTGAATGCATCACCTCTGTGCAAGGGGATAACAGTGGCCAATTTACAGTCAGCTGGGATGCAGGGATGCAGCCAGTGGCTACACTGTGACTGCAAAGAGTTTCCAGTGGTGTTGGTAATCCATGTTGGATACCATGTAGGACACAGCATGATATGTTAGTAGGTGCAATAGATGCTATGTTTGTCACCTTAGAGTGTCCATTTAGTACCTGCTCTTTAGAGATAAAAGTCATGGGACAGGTTGAAGGAGTGTCATGGTATACATGTGATGGGGAAAGGGGAGTGCAGTTGTCACAGAACCTGTTGACCAACAGGTTAGCTATGTCTACAGGCTCATTATATGTGGTATCATTCTGTACAAGTTTGGCAACAATGTGGGCCTTTCCTTTTACGTTACACATGTAACTGCACAATGCCTTGTGGTTGTCTTTTGTGGAGGAGGCTAATTTTGCACCATACTTTGTTTTGCAGGACTTCACAACAACACTTATTTGCTTGTTTAAGCTGGGGAGGGTATGCCACCATTTTAGGGGGCTTCCTCCATTCTAATATGACACACCAATGTCTACCTCTTATTGTAAAGCCTGCTAATGGCAGTTGCCCAGCAGGCAGGTTTGCTGTGCCATGAGGAGCTTGTTTTGCCCCTGTGAGGTACGGGTGAGTCAATACAGTTGTACAAGTGCTTGTATAAAGCATTGGTGTAGAGTTTGGCATAGTTCCCTGTTCCATCTGAGGGGAGTGGTGCAGTCAAGCTATTTATACAATCTGATAATAGGTTATAATCTGCTTTGTTGAACTTTATTACTTTATATACTGCAAGGGGGGAGGTGTCAGGTGTGATACTCACTTTGAATGAGACCAATTTGTGGTCAGGTCTCACCAGGGAGGACGTCACAGTGGAGGATGTACAGTGGTCACCTGTATTGGTAAGTACCTGATCCAGTATGTTGTCTCCCCTTGTGTGGATGTCAACCCACTGGTCAAGGGCATTGTAGTTAAGGAAGTTGACTAACCTCTGGGCAAGTGAGTTTGAGCACAAGTAATCTACCCAGTTGCTGGGTAGTTAAAGTCAACCAAAAACATTTTGTTTGATCTGTCTTGATAGACTCAAGTAGATCCATTTAAGCACACTTGGGTGCACTGATTCATGGAGTTGCTCCTGTAGCTGGCAATGGCTTGATTAGGTGCCCTACAAGCATTCAATAGCACCTGCAGTTTCTCCAGGGAATCATACTGTCTAACAATCTGGATGTGTATCTATCCTTAACGAATATGGATACACCACCTCCATTACTTTGCACACTTTAAGTTTGAGGTCTGAAAGTATGGAAGGAGGTGTAGCTTAGGTGGTGGTGGTCACCACAGCAGCCTTGATCCAGGTGTCTGTGGCTGCACAAATGTCTGCATCTTCCAAGGTGAGGACAGCTTCCACTGAGTGGAGTTTAGTGGTGACATTCCTAGCATTTAGCAGCATAACTGTGATGTTGTTTCTGGATGGGGTTTTCTCATTAGAAAGTGTTTCCATGTGACACCACCTAAAAGGTATTGTATGGGGATGGAAACAGCCTTGGCCAGTTGCCAAAATCCCAGGGATGACAGATGAAGACCATCTCTGGCAAAGCATTGAGGTGTGCTGAGCAGGTAATCCCAGGCTGACAGATAGTGAATCACCTTACACTGACACCACACACTATGGCAATTACTGACATCAATCATTTTCCATTTGTATGCAGCCGTCATCCTAGGTGATGGTAAAATGCAACTCAAGGCCATGGTCATACCTGCCTGAGACACATAGTCTGTCAGTCCAGTCATGTCTCATTATTGAGAAAGTGTTAACAGAAACGGAGAATTTGATTGACAGGTAAATCCACAAATTACAGAGAGATCTTTGAGAGTATGTGAATGAGACTGCCTTCAAGTCGATAACCAATAAAAATCGAAAGCAGAAAGAAAGAGACATGGCATCTTGTTTGCTTCATCAGAGGCTACTGAAGCCTCAGGAGAGTGATCAGATGGTAATTTGCACTTTCCTTCACTTTCGCCAGCCCAGAGGAGTGATTACATGCAAGAGAACTTTGATAACAGACCCAATATGAGTAGAGGAGGTCGGAAAAGGGGACAAACAGATACGTCATGGGGGAGAGAACAGCAGAACCAACAGGATAAACAAACGTGATGGTATTGAATTTTTAGAGACTATTACAATTGTGGACATTTCAGATATTAACTATGTGTTTAATTTATCTGGTTATAGTTTTACTGATGCTGAATATGCTGTGTTAAACTGTGGCCTTAAGTTCATTCCAACTGTTACATTTAGATTACATTCTTTTAAAATTGATGTATTTAAATTAGTTAGAAAACTGCACTTATTATGCTTTTTTTCTAAGTTTAATAACAATGAAAATATGATATGTTCTGAAGGACATGTTTCCCTTAATGATGATACTGAATCTATTGAATTTTTTTCATGTGAGTCATCTTTTGAAATGTATGAAAATGAAAATGCTTATTGTTTGTTATCTACTGCCAGTGTTAGCAGTAAGAGTGATTATATACCTCCCTTCACAAATGAAATAGTAAAACAATTTTCTAATATGGCTAATTTTTCTATGCAGGAAATTTTTACAAAAAAGACTAATATAACATACAATTTAACAAAAGTGAGTGGGAGGCATTAAAAGGTATGAGGAATAGGAATTATATAGTTTTCAAACCTTCAGATAAAGGTAATAAATTAGTTGTAATGACTGCTGAGCAGTATTATAAAATGTGTACGGATAATCTTAGTAATGGAGAAGTATATAGAGTTATAGCATGGAAGGAATACAAAATGGCATTGTTAGCTTATAATGAATTAATACAGAAGGGGTACAGATTGGGATACTTTACAAAAAAAGATGTACAGAAGAAATTATCAATAAAGGGATGTTCAATGGCTAAATTTTATTGTTTCCCTAAGTTACATAAAGTAAGAACAATCCCCCAGGTCACCCTATAGTCTCTGCATGTAATTACTTTCTACACAATATTGGCAGTGTGGTGCATGAACAGTTATTATCAAAAGTGGAAAAGCTGCCGTCATACATTAAAGACGCCTTTGATTTTTTAGATAAGGTGAATAAAATTCAGTGGAATGAAAATAAATACTGGATAGTGATAGATGTCAAAAATTTGTATATAAATATTTCACATAAATTAGGTATTGAAGCACTAAGGTTCCACCTAGGAGATACTCTATTAACTTATTATTTAAGATTTGGTATATTTTTGTCTTAAAACCAATTTTTTTGAATTTAATGGTACTCTGTACCAACAAATCAAGGGTACAGCGATGAGAGCAGTATTTGCCCCAGTGTATGCAAACCTTTTTATGGGTTATTTTGAGGTACAATTTTTGTATAGAATGGAGTTTTTTTAGCAACTATGTAGTGGAATATCACCAAAACATTGATGATTTAATCTTTCTGTGTGAAGGTGGGAGGCTTAGTGTAACTGAATTTATTAATGATTTGGGCCAAAACACTTTTGGTGTTAAGTTTGATGGTGCACAATGTGGAGAAAGTGTAACTTTCCTTGATGTTAACTTGGCAGCAAAAGGAGAGAAGATAGCTACTTCTGTACATTGCAGATATGAGGGAGTTAACAATTTTATACATGGTTCGAGTTGTCATCCACCTCATTTAATTTATGCTTTCCTTTATAATGAACTATTGCATATTTCAAGGATAACCAGTGATAGTAGTAAAATGGAGGAAGAGATAATAAAAACGTGATAGATTTAAGAACAGGGGCTATAGTGTTGAATGTGTAGAACAAGCTAAGAATAGATTATTGTTAGGAGATAAATATAAGAAATCTTATGTATATAAGGGTAAACCAGATAAAAATAGAAACGCCCCAGTGGATAAAATATCTTTTGTGACTACATATGGGGTTCATACGGAACAACTGGTGAAAATTGTTATGACCCATTGGAACTATTTGACACAAGATTCTTTGTTGGGAGAACTTATACCTCAAACACCTATGGTGTCATATAGGCAGGGAAGAAGCACTAAAGATATGTTAGTGCATGCTCATTTTAAATTCCCTATTGAAAGGCTGCGAAAAACCTATTCAAGAACTTGGTTTTAGAGCTTGTGGTCATTGTAGTATATGTAGTTATACAGTATGTACCTTTGATAATATAAATGGACAGAAGTATGTTTTATGTGATAGTTATAGTTGTATGACAGAAGGCATTATATATGTACTTAATGTGATTTATTTTACATAGGAGAAACTAAATGAAGTTTCTGAGTTAGATACTTAGAACATTTAAGAAATATTAAAAATGAAAAAGTGGAAAGCCCATTAGGACTACATTTTAAAATGTACCATAATAGTGATGGCAGTAAGTTAAAAAGCACTATTATGGAAAAGGTTTATTGTGCAAAGGGCATGTTTAAAAAGTATACTACAACACAAAGAAGCACTTTTTATTTTAAAATTCAATACTTTACACCCTAAGGGGTTAAATAGAGAGCTTAATTAGAAATGGTTCTTGTAATGAGTTTTTTAATTGTTTTATTGGCTGTGTTTTTGTATATAACTGAAGATGTTGAAAAGTAGGGTTATACTCTGTTAAAGGCATTGACCGAGGCACTAGAGAGAAGGAGTGTTTGTGTTTTACAGCTATTTTAGTACAATAAATTGTGTTTTGGATCTACTGGCTGAGTCATTTTTGAACTGTTTTTTTCATCTGTGGCTGTTTATGTCTCTGCATACAGTCCAGAGTGGCATGTCTCAAGTCGTACACACCGACAGGAACTATGACTTAGTCATAACAGTATCTGATGTTGACAGACTTGAGTGCATGTGTGATATGGCATATCCTGGCACCTCACAGAAAGTGGACTGTGACCTTTCCCTTATGTAGACTGGTGAGAGGCACATCAATGTGTCTCATGATGTACTCACCTATGAGTAATATGATTGATTTTGTGTTTTGCCTTAGTTGTTTCACCAGTGAGACAGTTGTGTGTGAGCTATTATGTGTACTGTGTTCTGTAGAGGTATTATTATGTTTAGCAAGCTTATGTTTGGGTTTCTGAGGTGTCTGGTGTTTATTTATTTGTCTGGTAAAGACTTCTGCGCATGTAGGTATGTGTGATGTGGGTTTGGGTGGGGTAGGATATGCTCCCTCGAGGCATTTACTTCTCTGCAGTCACGACCACTGTCATTGGCCTCTGACTGACTAAATTTGCAGAAGACTGCAAATTAGGAGCTGTCATGGAATCCCACACTGACTCAGCAGTTACCCAGGATGGGCTGACACAGATATTCAGTTGTTGGCAGAGCCATGGGCTAACAGTAAATGCCAAGTAATGCACAATACTATCCCTTGGAAATTCATTCACTCCTGGTAACTAATGTATTGACCACACACCTCCAACAGCTGACTCAGTAGTCAGGGACTTATGGACACACACATAGTGATAGGGGTTGATAATATTTGGGGATGCATTCTATGTTACCCAACCTATAAACAAAGGTACGGCATGTGAATTCAAGACAGTCATTGTTCCACTGTATTCGGCATTCATCACACCTACCATTGAGTGCAATGCCACCTTTGGTATGTAACTAACCAGGCATATCTGACAAATGTCACATTCACAGAGGTTCCACAGTAAACTGATACACAGTGTACATAACATGTCCTATGCAGAATGCATCAAGCCCATAACTGTGTATTCTATCTCTGACATGCTTTGGAGGGGAAGTGTATGTCTACCATGCAGGGGGGGTGTCAGACCCCACTGTGTACCTTCTGCATATCGAAGAAAGGACTAACATGAAAATTACCTCTCCTACACACCTACACCTTGACTGTGGTATAAGCAGGACATTCTGGACAGATAGGTATATAGACCAGATACTACACCTAATATGTAACAGGCTTCCAATGCATATGAAGCACAGGTCCACCCTAGCACAAATCATGTGCAAGTTATACGACAGGATGGGGAACACGACAATTATAACTGCTTTAGGACAAATGTCTCTAATGGACACAGGAAAACTGTGGATGGTTCACCTCACATGCCCCAGCTTGTCCATGTATCAGCTCCCAAAACCCTGCTTACACTTATCAAGGTTATCAGACATTGTCAGAGTTTAGGAATGCATGGCTAGGATGAAAGACACCCATGTTTTTGTTAGCCTGTTATGCACATATAAACCCATGGAGCCATGCAACTATGCTGTTTTACCTTTCTGATGACATTTTTCTTCTGGGCTGTTATTCCATCCTGTGATCTGATGTTGATGGGTTTATTGTAGATGTGAACCCATAGGCGTGTCCTACACAATCCTGAAAGTGATACATAAACATCGCCATGAGACACCCTTCATTGTGTGACTACACAGCCATTGCAACAGCATCCAATGTAAAGTACACAACATAATGTGGTTTATACACTACAAATGGCAGCATTCAAACTGTGTGACTGACCAGTGCAAGTAGCTTGTCAAAGGCAACAATGGATAAAACATACATATTAATTTAGATGGTCACCCTGTGCATCAGACCCGTAGCTTCATTTCCCTGCATCGATGACAATGATGATAGGGATATGGCACACATATCATCATTTGCACAGGGTGTTGTATGGGAGTGCAAGAGGCCTAGGCTGACCTAATAGGTTGGCAAGCATGAGTGTGAGGGAGAAAGGGAAGCAAGGAAGACAGACCATGTAAACATACCTCTCAACTTCTTAGAGCAAGAAATCTGGACAAATGCATTAATAAAAGTGGGACAAAGGCCCAAAAATAGGGACAATTTTTAGATATCGCTCTTACAAACTTAGAAAGGTGATAGAATAACAAGTTTTGCATTAGCATGGATTTTCTGAAGGGTATGAAGTCTGAAGCTGAAATGCCTGCCATTATTTTCTAACTTCAGTCTTTAATGATTTGCCAGGAATTTGCCCAAAAAACACAATTTTATGAAAAATGGACCAAAAAATATGAGGTAAAAATCTGGACAGTCTATGAAAATCTGTACAGTTGAGAGGAATGCATGTAAATGAGGCATGTGTGTCTGTAGGTGACCTGAGTGTGACAGTGGTGTGTGAGGGTCTGTGTGAACACAGCCATGTTCAGTGTTAGCCATATGTGAATGTATGTTGGACAGCTTCGAGCCGTGCATGGCAAAGCTGACAGTTCATCATCTCTGCCCCCGAAGATGAGAACTGGCTCTGCCAGGAGTTGCACTGGCTCCTTCATGCTCAAAGTCAGATGCTGGGCTACTACCTGAGGGTGACTGCTGTCTGCTGAGACTGTGTCCTCCACAGGACTGCCCAGGACCATGAACCCATGGCCTGCCACGTCTTGGTGTGGACAGCACACACTCCTCCTGAAACACCGGATGTACTGCTACTATGGGAACATGATTGTGCACAGCCATGTGGACTCTCAGCAGATGTAGCTACTGACCTACGTCCATGACTCTGATGCTCAACTCCAACCAGACGTTCCATCACAGACTATGTGCATTCTAAGGCAGATAGTGTGAGCTCTATCTCAGACCAACATCTTTCCACTGCATTAGTCAACTGATCCAGGGTATCAGCAATGTGGTGAGGCAGTCACAGATGTCAGACTGTGCTGCATCCATAACCCTGAGTATTCATCTGGAGTTCCTTTCGGAACATGCCTGTGCCTCCATGATGGCCCTAAATATACACCGAGGGACACGTAATAAGACACCTGCAACAGGTAGTGGAGGAACAGCAGACCTCCTATGAGCACCCCTATCAATCCGCCTGTTTTGAACCTTGCCAACTGTTTGGCTATAGCCAGTGTCAACACTCACTGCAGCCACAGTAGCCATGCTTCCCTGTTCAATGTCCCTACTCTCCGACTGTCTAATATCTGTTGCCTCAGGGGACTGAGTATGCATAGACATAATGACTGTGTACAGTGATAATGAGGGCGGATGAAGGATGTAAACCTCTGTGACAGATTCAGCCCTTGCAACCCTCAGCTGTGCCTCACTTTGGCCACCACCATCTTCAGAGTCTGAAGAGACACTGACTTTAAGCCATGAAGGGGACAATGACCAAACTCCCAGATCACCTGTGATATAAAGGAGAAAGCATCACATTAATACCTGCACTACTATGCTCTGCAGAACTATGTTTCAATACATGTTAAGCTGTATACACTGCTGTTACTATTACAGACTTGTTCAACCCACAATCTGAGATAGTAGGACCTGAGGTCATTAATTTCTAACCCACATTTGTAAATATTTCAGAATAACAGCTCTTTAAACTGGATTCTAATGACAATACATAAATTAGGTACACTGCTGATATTCTGCAGAACTCTACACAGTTTACATGTATGATCATCTGATAACTTCTGTCAGTACTATGAAATCAATTACAGTGGTAACATCTACAATGCCTAGGTATGACCACAGTGTGTACAGACAGAACATGTCTCCACATTTTTCAATCATGCAGACAGAAAATGTACCCAGCCAGCAGGCCTGGGATGACACTGTAGTTAATACCTTGAAGTAAAGTACATCTGTGACAAAACTGTTTTGTGCTTATCAGTGGCAAGGGCATGGCCTCTTTCTATTCCTGATGGTCCTGAAAAACAGTTGAGGGAGAGGTAATGTAAACAGCACCACATGTTACAGTATAACACTGGTAGCACATCCAAATGTCCCCCAGTTACACTAGCTGCTATGATAACAGGTATGTGTGTCACAATCTCTGCATGAGCACAAAACTGCAGGTAGCCTACTTCCCCCCACCCATACAACACCTGACACCCACGTAAAATGGGTCTATATTATAATATTGACATTTGAAAACATTGAACAACATATGGTCGACACCATATGGTCGATGTCTTCAAACATCGACCTTATAAAAAGACAAAAAAAAAAGAAAAATGTACCATAATGGGTTTAAGCAGGGGGGGAAACCCCCTTGCACCCACCACACCACCGCTACTTAAATATACCAACTCTGAGACTGCACTACATTGCAGTAAATGGAAATCTCCCCTTAAGGAGATTTCCATTTACACGCTCAAGATTCTGAGCGTTCAATATTCTTGTGTCGATAATGTCAGATTCGACATTGTCAGCTTTCGAGAATATAATATAGATCCCGTAAAACTATGTACAGCCTGACATGCTAAATGTTCCAATATTCTGATGCTGATTTAAATAAACATACCTGGATGCTCCTCTTGGATGGAAATGGTGGCACCCACATCCATAACATATGGTGTGATGGAAGCCTGGCAGCTGTCCTATGTTGCATGGTTCACCAAGAATTCCTCAGTGGCTGTCAGAGGTTGTTCTGCTGCAGGCCCACCACCAGTGACCTGACAATCCCTGGTCATGTCCACTGCCCTTTTGCATGCCGAGTGGCTCATGTCTGTGGCACAGTGTTGCACCTGCTCATATGTGTGATTCTTTTGCCCCACAGCATTTATGTTATGGACCAGTTCATCCCACAAGGCTTGTCACCCCTGCCTATTTGCCCTCCCTCTGGACAGCAGGACTTGGTAGTGTTGTCGTAATCACTCACTTATGAGGTCGTTTCCACCTCAGTGAAAGGTGGGTGACATCTAGCGTGCATGTTATCACCTAAATACAAAATAATGAGAACACATGTCAGGACCACATATGTGGGTGTACAGTATGTATAGATACAGCAATTAAGGAAGGCTATCAGTATTCCCGACTTGATTACACATCTCTAATGCAACAGTGTGGCAATCATGCAAAGGGTGTGGAGGCAACTAGAACAGTGGCAATAATGACCTACGCCTGCTTGTGCCATGACAGTTGCTCACATATGATCACACACCCAACACAGGAGTCCACTTGCTGTGTGGCCCATAGCAGGAAAGCCCCCCCCCGTAACATATTTCTATAGTTTAATGCCAACACATATCAGTGTAGTATTACAACTGCCAACAAAGGCAGTATCCAGGAGACCTGTGTCCCTAGTTAACAGACAGCATTAAAACCTTGCTGTAGTCTACATCTTCTGTACGTGTTACACAGCTGCAGATCAATGGCATGTCACCGGTACAGTTCTAAGAAAGGCTTATTGGTATAATCCTCATTCCCCCGAAGTATATTAAAACATATGCATCATGCTGAAAACAAAATGGTTACATACCTGATGGAGTACAATACCCCTCTTTTGAAAGATTTAGATATATATGTGTTGTGACAACGAGTTCACCATAGAATGTAACTCTCATACATAGTGGTTTTTCTGGCTAGGAGTTTGCCTTTTTAAGATGGTTCTCATTTGCAGGTGATTGCCTTTGAGCCAATCTGTGGTTGAGTAAAGCTAATTGAAACATACACATTTGATCTGCAGTGTAATCAGACAATCCCCTGCAACTATTGAAGGAGATATAAGACCTCAATGTAGAATCCATCCCCTTTCTCATATGATGGGGTGAAAATGCTGCTTAGAAATACTACATCAGCACAGAGGATGTTTGTAGTAGATGCTTATTATATACACATGTGTGTGCTACAGGCTGATGCTGCTGCTACAGGCAATAAGCATAGTCAGAGAGGCTGCAGAATGTCGAGGACAACACTTATGAGTAACAGTGTGACTAGTGGCAGCCCTGGTGTGCAACCAGAGCCTGATTGAGGGAACCCATCCCACAGGATATTGAGGTATGTGTTTAAGGTAAGTATGTTAGCCAAAGGTATCATTAACAGAGTAAAAGGCAACATGTTTTTTATGTCCTTGAACAAAGTAAGGGGTACATTTACCATTATGTCAACCATTTGAACAACTGCCAGGTCATGTGTAACATTATGGTAGTCATCTGGAATGTGTGTGCTGGCAATCCTTGCTGCTAGCACGACCTCCATATGCATATGTTAGTTGTGCAGCTGTTCTTATATGTAATATCAGTAGCAAATGATTGCGTGCTGCAGTCTAATATTACTGGTCCTCAATTGTATTACATAACTTAAAATCCTCTTTGAATGCATAGTAATGCATGACCTGACACACTATGCACTTTCTAGTGTTGCAATAGGAATATGTGAAGTGTGTTCCTATCTGCAGGCTTTTGACTTCCAACATTGAACAGCAGACATTCCATCTGAAATGCATTGGGTGGATAAATAGTTGATGACACAGTCATTCTTTCCAGAATTCACAATGGTGATGTACATATACATGTATTTTAAATGCTATACACCACTGGATTTGAACCCAGGACCATGTGTACCAAAAAATTAATGCTTTCAAAGCATTTAACAGACTGAGCTACTGGGTCACTGCTGTAGCAGGTCTATTTTCAACATATAATTGCACACTTACAGGCTGTTACATACCTCATTCACATTGATTATTATGTGCATGGCTTTATAGGGATGCATTTCTTCACCAGAGTCCCAGTTGAACACCAATGTTGCCATTAATGTTTTAGCAGGTGTATTTTAAAATGTTGCAGATAGACATGCACAGTTACCTGCTGTTAGAGTCCTCACTTGCATGCATTACTCTGTTTGGCTTTCTAGTGGTGTATTCCTGCACCAGACTCCAAGTTACACCCCATTTTTCCATTACTCTTTAAGCAAATTTGCATGACGCGACATGATGCGCTGCCCTGCTTAAACACACTTAATGATGGTAACTTGGGAATTGGTATATTTTGGTTAAACCACCTATGTTAATTAACAGCTTTGTGGCTTGTTGGGTTGGTGAACTGGTCTGCAGGTGCGATGGTCCTGCATTTGAAATAGGGTGCAGGTGTACATTTTGAACATGATTATTATTATTTCACACACATATATCAATATAGTGCCATTTAGCTGAGTTTATCAACACTGCGTGTTGACCAGCGTCTCTCAAAAATTCTTTAAAGAAATGAAAAATGGGGAGATAGGACAATGGTGAAATGGGGTGGAAGCAGGGGGAGAAACAGTAAAAGTCAGGTAGGTATATGCAGGAAGGTGTAGGAATGAACCATAGCTATCCATTTCTTGTACAGCAATAACTGTGCACTTTAACAGATTTTTTTAGCTGAATTTGGACTGTCATCCCCAGAGAGAGGGGTGAGGACAACATAAATGCATTGTCAAACCAATTGCACCAAATTAAGTGTGTCTAGTGGACACTTGAGAAATGGAGAGCTATGTATGGTAAGGTGAGGAAGATTTCTCAGACAGACAAGACAACTGACAGGATTGGTGTGTGACACAAGAGAGGGGGTAAACACCTTGGTTGGGGAGGGTGTTCTAGGATCCTAGTCTCATGGACATCAGGCATGGTAGCAGTGTGACTCAAGTCCTCACCCATGGGACTGTCAGCACCGTACCTTCACTGCTCCTGTGGAGGCAGTGTTTGACACCAGCACACAGCGTAAGGCAGCCCCACCAGGATGGACAGCATGCTCTCCATCCGGCATAGGCATGCACCAAGAGTTTGGTGCAGCAGCCCACACATCATGCTTGGCAGTTACTAATGGGTGACATAATCACCCCCACCACTTCCACTCCCAGAGGGGAGATCAATCCCAGCTTGTGAGGCAGAAAGACCTGATGGCCCAGGTAGTGCAGGGCTAGCAGAAGGGGTGCCACCAGGCTGCAGCCCAGACATGCTGGGACCCAGTGACATGGCCAGGGGACCCAAGGTAGATGGAATGCTTGGAACTGGCCTGTCCTGTTATGCTGTAGTAAATTAAATATAAACATAAGGTAAAAATAAACATAACCAAACAAATGCTAGTATTAACATAATAGAAGATAATAATGATTAATTGAAAAAAATATAAAGGAATATAATGAGAAACACAACAATAAATAACATAAATGAAAGAATATTAGCAAAGCGATATGAAATTATACATATGAAATAGTTACAAATAATATATTAATATCAAATCATAATAATAAATATAAATGAATAAATTAAAAAGAGAAAGGATGGGGTGAGAGAGAAAGAAGACACCGTTAGTAATTTGTCAGGTAACATTACTACACAGACTACTACTACATACTTCTATATATCTAAGATTAAAGTTGTGAGTACAGTGCCTGTAAATGTTGTATAGATGATGTTGCATGTACATAGCTCTTAACCTGTTAGCACGGGAAATTATGGGCCAAGCCCTACCAAATAGTAGTACAAAGTCACAACTACAGGGAACATTGTTACATAGTGTGCAGAACATACATGTCATACATTAGTAGCAAGGTGTTCTGATAACGGATTTGCCAATAAATTGCATTCCAAGTAATGTCATGTATCTGCTAATCAAGGACCAGATATATGAGGTAGTAATGATTACATTCTGCAAAAATCATGACCATTGAGAGGTATGCTCATGTACACCAATTACACTAGGCAGCTGGTCATTTCTTAGTTGGCTGCCATGGGATTAGAACCCACAAGCACTGACTACAGGAATAATGTGCACTTTATTTGAATATAATGAATTCTCAAAACACCATCTCCTTTAAGACTTTTATTGCAACATTTTGTGTGAAATCGTACATTTACACACAGGCATAGCTGTGTGTATCAGACTGGAAACCAAATGCAGTGACTACATGAATAATGAAATAGTGAACAGTCTGGTGCAGGAATGACAACGAATGATGCCTCGGCTCGGACTGTAAAAATGTTTAATATCACACAACAACAGAAAACAAGTTAAGCGCTTTCATCTGGCTGGCAGACTTCTTCAGAACATAATTAATTGTTGCTGCACTCATTAAATACCAAAATTTGGCGCCAAAAAACTATGAAAATTTAAATTTAAAAACACACTACACAAGTGCAATGAGAATTTAAAAGCACACTAACCAAATACATTGTAAAATGGGACATCTACATAATTGATATATATTGCTTAATAACAATATTCATTCTGTACACCTGTAAGTTGATATATCATTACATATCTCATCTATTTAAAAGTCCATCTGTAAAAACTATCTATTAAACTATAAAAGCTATTTGGACATAATTAAATATGGTTTGATACTAATGAAATCATTGATTCCTGGATAACTGGTGGTGTCAACATATATCTGACACCTACTTTCTTTCATAGCCAATAATGCTTTAATATTTCCACCATAGGGTGAGGGTCCCACTGTATCAATGATGTTGAATTTAAAATAATGTCTTTCACTACTGTGTGATATATGCCGATATAAGGCATTCTTATTATCCTTAGTTCTAATACTGTATTGATGTTCATAGATGCGTCGTTTAAATTGTCTCTCGGTCTTGCCAATGTTGAATGCGTTGCATTCCACACATGTAGCTAAATAAACCACAAACTTGGTGTTACAATTACCATATCTACTATGTAAATATGTTTTATTAATATTGTCCAACTTGCATCCCTTAACCTCGTTGATAAATTTGCATTGGTTACACGCTTGACATTTAATCTGGGTATTGCACTACATTTATTTGTGAAATTTGTTGCTGCGTTATTTATTAGTTAATATGTAACAGTTGACTGGTGTCAGATTAGAACACACATGCAGTGATTACAGGAATAATGAACACTTACTTGAAAAGAATACTTATCAAAGCACAATGTCATTTTAAACTTTATTAATAATGTTTCTTAAAATCTGGTATTTCCACACATGGATAGCTGTGCTTACCAACTGCCCAGAAGTTTTCTGAACACTCCACAAGTACGACATAGCCTCTACAGTGTTTCTTCCATGGATTCAAAATCAATGTTACTGTGCTGTCCCTTGGCAGTGCTCCATCATTAATTTGCATGGCACATTGCTGAGGAGGAAACGTGGCCATGTACATGGGTACATTCCATGTAGGCTCTTCACAGACCCTGCACAGATATTATTGAATCCTGGGGTATGTCTTTCTACTACATGTGTGTGTTTGTGTGTGTGTGTGTGTGTGTGTGTGTGTGTGTGTGTGTGTGTGTGTGTGTGTGTGTGTGTGTGTGTGTGTGTGTGTGTGTGTGTGTGTGTTCTACTACATGTGTGTGTGTGCGCGCGTCTATAAATATATATATATATATATATATATATATATATATATACATACATATATATATATATATATATATATATATACACACACACACACACACACACACACACACACACACACACACACACACACACACACACACACACACACACACACACACATATATATATATATATATATTTATATATATATATATATATATATATATATATATATATATATATATATATATACCTGTGTGTGTATAAATATCTGCATGAGTGTGTTATGTGTGTGTGCATTTTTTAAATACTTACTTGCAGTCTTAGTAACACAACAGGCAACATACTCAACGCCTGCATAGAAGACTTTGGGTTCTGTTTCCCACAGCAGGTAGTTGGATTATTTTCCAGTGCTAACACTACAGTGCAGCATAAGGAAGGCACTGCACTCCTGACCGTGCAATGATGTTAAACCTTGGTCCCATTTGCCTGACTTGGTGGTACCTCAGGTGGATGTCAAAGATCCCTCAGCACTTGTCAAATAAAGACTAGGGAAAGTTGCCAGCTGCCCTGTCTAAATTTCCTGTAGTCAGCATAAATACCAGATGAGGTATCCTTTGAAAAGAGGCCAGTAGACTAGTAGAGACTAAACATGTCATCAATGTGTAAATAAATAAAAAATAAACAAAAACCTTACATAATATCCATTTAGTTGAAAAACTATGACCATGGACATAAAATGCTTTTTGCACTGTTGGAAAATAGGGTGTTTCACATTTTCACTGTTTGCCACACATTGTTATGGTCGGTATTCCAGGCTGGCTTCTTTGCAGGTTAAGACCTACAGTCTCTTCTGATGCACCTTCATAGTTCCTTCAATATTAGCAGATGCCACACAGAGCAGTAAAATAAAAATAAGAACTTATGTTTGTGTTGGCAAGTCATTGTGTTGTATTGCCTGGTCATATTACTATTACTATGCCACTATACTGACTCAACTAAGGTGGGTGGTGGGTCTGATAGTTATAAAGGAGGTCCTGATGGAGCCTTTTTAAGTTACTATATGATGACTGTATTGTTCGCCCTTGCCTGGGATGCCAGTTGCACTGGTGTCAGCCTTGGCTAAGCAATTTCAAGCATCAGCCTTGTACCCAGTATAGTTATCCTGCTGCATCCTTCAGCTATAAAATTTAACGAGGAGTCCTACAAAGATCTTGGACTCCTCCTACCATCACCTCTCTACTCTAAATATAGCAGCACCCCCACCATCTGCCATGCCTTCTCAAAGATCTTGAAAAAATGTCAGGGAATTGGCACCTAATTTAGATGTCATTACCTGCTTGTGCTTAATGATGGATAAGCTAGACAACTGCAATTGAGTGACAGAAAGCACAGGAATGAACTGGAATAAAATGTATATATTACTTCTTCAATTTCCACTTTAGTTGAGAAGCATGGCAGTAAAACTTGATCACATGTGCTGATAAATGTATATACAATGCTCCACAATGACTCCAGCAACTGCTGCTTAATGTTGCTATGTCAGTTACATTTCAAATTATATATTACAACATCTGGCTATGTACTGTTGGATGGCTGATAGCATTCATAAAGGGAACATTGTCACAAAAAAATGTGACATGAAAATTTCCATGATGTTGCTGTCATTCAGTGTTGTATTTTTTTAAGTACTACACTATGCCTTGATGGTACATAAAAAGTTAATAACTCTAGGTGATAGCACCTGGAATTGAACCCATGAAAAAAAGGAACACAGACTTCTGTATTCTGTGTATTAACAGTTAATGCCACAAGAAAACGGATATCCCCAATGTGGAAGTTAAGGTATACAATTTGAATATGACCTACTTCTGACAACCCTGTAACTATTGCACTTTTAAGTGTTCCTTTAATAGGAATATTTTGAATCAAATATATATTCCTGTGGATGTTTCAATGCGAACCTCCCACAGCCACACTTATTTGCATGAACAGTGCTTAAGACGTAACACATTCATGATTATTTTCTGAGTTTTTGCCAGAGGATGAGAAGTGTCAGTTCTCTGCTGTCATTCATGAATAGTGTTAATGCTCCATGTCAACCGCCACTCAAGGAATATGAAACAATTTTTGAACTGCTAACGTTGTATGTGGTCCTGTTATTTTCATCGGTATCAAGATGCGTTTCTGTTATAACACATATTCAGGAAGGGATCATACAGAGTTCGCAGGAGGTGATTTTCTCCATAACATATATCAGCATAAATGTACACTTGGGATAATGAATAAAATATTCCACTGACCCCATGGTCATATATATTTTGAAATCTGTGTTGCTGTGCTCTTAACATTTCCCTAATTCATTATCTTACTAATTTTACTGACTCATACTTTTGCATATGTACTATTTTTCATAGCATGCGCACAAAAGTGTGTTTTTGGTATAATCAATGATGAGCACTGTAGGTAGCACAAATCATATTTCTCTTGATTAGCATCCATTATACACAATTGTGTTGCAGCATTTTCCTTTTAAATTGCATGTACAGTTTTGATTAAAGTACAGAAAAACAAAAAAACACATATATTATGAATCATAAAGATAAACTATTTCATAGGTTCATAGGTAGGTACTAGGCCATCGGCCCTATGGCCTATGTAAGCCTAGCCAACAAGGTTCCCTGGCTTTCGCCACCCATGGATGCTATTTACCTGCGCCCCTCTGTCTAGCAGCTAATGGAGATTTACACCCTGTTAATGGAGATTCACACCCTGCACTGCTAGTGTTGTTACTCAGTACATACATATATATATATATATATATATATATATATATATATATATGGGTCTATATTACATATCTGAACGCTTAAATGTTTGAATCGCTAAAAATTGACTTTTAGCGATCGAACATTTAAATGTTCGAATATGAATAAAAATTTAAAAAAAAAACACAAGGAAAAAAAAAACTAAAGGGTGTAAGCAGGGGGCAAGCCACCCTGCACCCCCCACCCCCCAGCTACTTAAATATACCAACTCCAAGATTGCACTACAGTGTAGGGAATGGGAAAGGGTAAATGCTTATCTGTGCAGTTTAGCCCTATTTGTTGTGTGAGAACATAGTTTATATGTTCTATTATTGCTGCCCTTAGTCAGCCCTTAAAAGTGCCACTGTATTATTCGGGCTTGTGCTTTTCCCCGACATGATGGATCCTGATGGATCCTGATATGGGTGCCCTCCATTAAATCCAGTTCACCTAAAAGGAAAATCACGACAAATACATGCCTTAGCTTACAGTTTATGAATCTGCTGTTGCCTTAAGTCAGCTGGCAGAGTACTTACCTTTCCCTTTTACCCTCTGGTGTGAGCCTGCAGCCCTCTGTGGTACAGGGATCAGTCACATCCTCCTGGGCTGCTTCAGTACCAAGTTCAGGTATTAGGGTTACCACCTGTCCCACTTTGCAAGGGACAGTCCCTCTTTGGGCAGTTCTGTCCTGCAAAAAAATTGTAAAAATGGCAAATGCCCTGAGATTTTAGGACAAAATTATTTCTTACAGTTTATGTAATAGTTGCATAAAACAGTTATTCTGTATCTGAACCACCTAAATGTTATAAGAAACAGAATAAGCAACTAAAACATTACAAGAATAAGCTTTTATCTAGGCAATGTTTTGACTTGCAAAATCTGACGTTTGTACCACAAATGTCCCACTTTAGGCATTTGAAAAGGTAGCAACCCTATCAGGTATGGGAGAACCAAACTCTTTTTTTTTTTTTTTTTTTTGCAGGAGAAGTCTGAGGTAAGACTCTCCTTGTCAGATGTAATAATCATAAGGCTGATGTGGTTTCCTTAGCTAAGAGTGTTCTCCAGTCTGATAATTTTGGAGGTTGTGCACCAATTTAGAGTGACTATGGGGCTACCCTTCTCTACAGAGCAGTCTAACCTCACAGATCTTGATGGGGACTCTAATGCAGACAGTAGGGAACTCTGAGTCCATCTAATCTGATTCTTCAGAAGGTGAACGGGTTCAATAACCCAAGCTAGTGTTCACCTTTCCACAGTTGCTGGCAAGGTTTAGAGATGCATTTGACTGGAAGCAGTGTGGAGCTGCACCAGACATTGACAGAGTTTATGACCTTATTGAGCATGAGATTCCATGTTTTGCAGGCTCATTCTTTGATACAGTCCTTAGAAAATGTCTATAAAACTGAAGTTTGAGTGCTCCACACCCCCTAGTGTAATGTCTTCTCTGGTAAAGTCAGACCACAAAACTGTCTCCTCTGAAGTTAAAACAAAACCTGGAACTTGCAGCTAACCCAAGAATGGTTATGAACTACATTCAGGAATTACATGCCATTAAATATAACTCCCCCTACTATCACTAGGGAACAGGTCCTCAATCCTCTCTAAGGCCAAGGACACTGCATTGATGGACCCAGACAGTATCCTAGGATGCCTTCTAAATATCACAAAACATGACCTATTAGGCCCTCTGGAATTTCTATTTAACTGTTGCCTCCAGGCAGACTTTTATGCCTCACAAATAAAGAACAGCAGCAGTCATTCCTCTGCACAAATATGGGCTGTTTACAGACTCTGGAAACTACAGACCCATAAGTCTTACAAGTGTCATATGCAAAGCCATGGAAAGAATTGTCATGAAACTGACCAATAATGACATAAGCAACCACCAACATTGGAACCAACCCAATGTGGTTTAGTCAATGACAAGCCATGCCTACTGAACCTGGTGGATTTATTTGAGAAGGTCACTAAAGTAATGGATGAGAGCAAAGTTGTTCACAGTGCCCACCCTGGCCTGGCCAAGGCATTTGACACAATACCCCACTCGAGCATTGTTGACAAACTCAAGAGGTTGGGTACAAACTTGTATGTAAGCCACTGGATAGCCAACTGGCTCTCAGATAGGACCCAGGAAGTTAGAATTGGGGACTCAAACTCTACAAAGAGGCCAGTTACAAGTGGAGCCCCTCAGTGATTGGTCCTTGGACTGCTCCTTTTGGCATTTACTTCTCTGAAGTCAAGGCCATTGTCAAGAGCCTTTGGCTGACTAGATTTGCAGATGTTTGTAAATAAGGAGCAGACATAAAATCCTCCACCTGTACTAATGTTCTCCAGGAAGGGCTGACACAGACAAATAACTGTGTCAGAGCCATGGACTAAAACTAAATGCAATGAAATGCATAATAGCATCTTTAGGGAAGTCATCCACCTCTAATAGCTATCATATTGACAACACATCCCTAAGAATTGATCCAGAAGTCAGAGACTTGGGAACATACACAGACAGTAATCTAACCTTTGACCATCACATGTTTACAGTAGTAAGGAAATCATTCTATGTTGTACAACTTATAAACAAAGGTATGGTATCTAGGTCCAAAGAGGTTATTCGTCCACTTTATTCAGCATTCATCAGACCCATCATTGAGTACAATGCCCCCTTTAGCATGTACCTAACCAAGCACATCCAGTAATTGGAATGCCCACAGAGGCTTCTCACTAAGATAACTCAGAGTGTAAGTAACATGTCCTATGCAGACCACTTTAAAGCCGTAGCCATGTATTCTGTCTCCTACAGGCTGTTGAGGGTAGATCGATGCCTGGTATACAAGGAATGGACCTCATGTATACCCACAAAAAAAACAACAGCAGAATTACCCATTGTAAAGACTTAAACCTTGCCTGTGATATAAATAGGATTTGCTGAAGATACAGGTATGTATCCTACAGGCACAGACTACCCCTTCCTTGGAACAGGTTCCTTAGCCATGTGAAGCGAGTTCCTCCTTAACCCAATTCAAGTGTAACTTGGACAACTGGATGGATAACAGGAAATCCATCCCTGGTTTGGCACATATGTCTCTAATGGACATAGGCAGCCTGTAAATGGTTTATCTCCAAGACTCCTGCTTGTAATTGCTTCATCCCCTAAGCCCCTGCTTATACTTATCAAAGGTACAAGAACTTGTCAGAGATTTGGGATGCATGGCTAGGCTTAAAATGGCCTTTGAGGTTATTAGCCTAATACACACCTATGAACCTATGTAAAACCCCTTTGGCTAGGGAACCAGTTCCTAAAAAAGCAATGGGAAAATACAAGGTGAACTCTGATCTTGCAACTCTTTTGTTGCTCCTTTGTCAGCTGACCCCAGATGCAGTTTCTCCAGCTGCCAGCCTTAACAAGTGAGCCTTAGCATCTTCTAACCCAACACCACCAGATAAAATTAATTAATGGTTCAAATCTCAGGGAAAAATGTCTCAGTCTAGTAATTTAGTCTTTAGAATTTTAAATTATCATGGCTACATGTAGAAATGTATTTTGCAATGTGCTTACAGTTTAGACGAATTTGTTGAATCTTTGCCTGCTAAACAGAATTTTTATATAAATGAGATTTTTTTCTAATGTGACTCATGATTTGAAATATACTTTGAGGAGTGCATTGGAAGGTGCAAGTATTATTTCTAGAAAATAAGCTGCCACTGTTGTATTGAGAAGGTTTGTTTGATTATATTACCAGAATTCTTTGAGGAAAAATTAGTGTTTGTATGCTCGTTTAAGTTCTGAATTTGGATTTGGTCCTGCTGCTACCATGATCTTAAAACAATTGGATGATAGACATACGTTGATACACATGGGGTATCTAGGATATTTAGTTTCCCTGATTCTCCCTGAAGAAGGAGTCTAAATTCAAAGGGCAGAACAAACAGAAATTCCAGCCTAACAAGGGTCTGGGTACCAAATGGAAATGGCAGAGGGATAATGTTTCCAAACCAAATAAAAGGCATTCTTTTCTCCAAAAAAAGTTCTTTCCCCTGCTAAAGAATGACTAGGCCAAGGCTCACAGTAACCTGTCTCTTCCTGCTGTCCCACTTTCCCATTCATATTCTCTAGGCTTTAGCTCAACCCAGCAGCCTGGCCACAAATAGTCTCAGACAAGTGGGTGCTGATAATAATTCGGGGGTCTATATCATAACATTGAAGTTGCAAAACTTTGAATGATAAAATATCGAACCCAAAACCATGAAAGCTAAAAACCCCGAAGACTGAGAACAGCAATTTTTTTCCCTGGGAAAAAAATCGCTGTTCAAGCACAAAACACGAAACACACAAACACTACAAACTATTTCTAATGTGGGGGGCTTCACCCCCCACACCCCCCCACTTAAATATACCAACTCCGAGATCACACCACAGTGGAGGAAATAGTGAAGCCGTGGAAATGCCCCTCCAAATTCTTTGCCTGGGAAAGAATTTGATGTTCTGTGGCTTCGCTTTTGTCAGTCTTCGAGGTTTTGGGTTCGATATTATAACATTCAAAGTTCTGAAACTTCGATGTTATGATATATACCTAATTCAGTAAGGTTACTTTTGGAAGTGGGCAGAAAATCCTTCAGATGTGACAAATGACATAAAAGTTAAAAAATATTAGCAGTAATTCAGATATTAATTTCTCCATTAATCGCCTCCAGGTCCCCTCTCATTAGTCACAGATGACACCACAGTCATGTTGTACCTGAATAAACAAGGGGTACATGGTCATACCTGCTTTGCCAGATGGCAATCATGGCCACAGAGTTAGCCTTATAGCATTCTCTGATGATTCAGTCCTCATACATGGTGTCAGTGTAAAACATAGTAACAGACAGACTAAGCACATCCCAGGCAGACCCTCTCAAATGGAATCTTGGGACAGAGGTAGGCCTGGATTTGGCCCATATATGTGCAACACTTCAAATAGATCTGTTAGCATCATTTCAAAACAGTTGGAAACAATTCTGTTTGAGATTTCCTTGCAGCCATGTTTAGAAGTCTGAACCGTTCTTGTTCAGTTGGATGGGAATGCTCTTTTATGTATTTCCACTCTTTCCTGTGATACCCAAGGTACTACTGAAAATATAGAAAGAATTACCAAAGATCATGTGGTGACCTCCTTTTGACCCAGGCAAAGAAGGGTCCCACTTTTAGTGGAATTGGCTAAGGGCAGTTACCACACTCTTCCTCACATTCCAGATCTGCTCACACACTGTTGGGGTGACTGGTGTACCCCAGTTTAAAGCAATTCCTACTGACATCCTGGATAATTCTATCTTGGTACCTTTTAGGCACGTTTCATGATAATGTGCAGCAGGTAATAAAGGAGGGAAGAAAACCTGCAACTGGAAAGTCTTATGTTTGCCAGTGTTAAGAGTTTCTAGGTGGTGCCTAACTAATATCAAAGGGCCAGATATGGTGACTACCCCTCTGGTTTTGAAATATTTGAGTGAACTGCTCAGTGATGGCTTATCTTATGCATGTATCAAGGTGCATCTTGCAGCCATCTCAGCTTGTCTACCCATAATCCCTCTCTTTTGTCTCTTTTTGTTGTCAAACATTTTATGAAAGGAGTGTTGCATGAGTCACACCCTTAAAAGCAAATTTGGCCTGCTTGGTCTTTCAGCTTTGTTCTTGAAAAATAAAAATTGGCCTTATCTCCTTTTGAACCTGTTTTTCAGGCTGATGTGAGGTTCATCAATTAGAAAACTGCCCTGCTTATTGCTCTGACATCTGCAAGGCAAGATTCTGAGCTACAAGCTGTCATGGTGGGACAACCTTATCTGATTTGTACAAGGACAGGGTTGTTCTACACACTAATCCTTTTTAATACCAAAAGCTATTTCTGAAGTTACCCTGAATCAAACCATCAAACTTCCAGTTTTCTTTCTGGAACCTAAAAACAAAGGAGAGAAGATTATGTGACCTTTGATGAGCACAGAAAGCTCAGGTACTACTCTGACAGAACTAAGCCCTTCAGGAAAATGGAAGAGCTGTTTAGTTCCTAATTTGGGGGGTCTCTAAGCAAATAAGTTCTAATTGATTGTCTTCTCCTATTGTTTTTTGTTACTCCCACCACAGTAAATCTATTCCAGGCAGGGTTAAGGCACATTCCATCATACCTTTTGGTGGCATATTGGAAAGGAGTGGACTCTAGAAGCATTCAAGATCTACCAACTAGGTCATCTGTTCATGCCTTCAGAAAACACTACAAACCTGTATGCAATAAAGAATTGCAAACTGTTTATATGAGAATGTCAAATGTTGCACACCAGTAATTATTGTGGCAAACATTTAATGATTTGTTAGAAAAGTATTAATAGTTTTGTTTAATATAGAATTTGTTATGGACTCTGTCTATAGTTTTTCTGATTGTTACGTTCTGTTATCTGTTATATCTTGTATATATCTTGTTTTATCTTGTTAAAATTTAATAAAAATGTAAAAAAAAAAAAAAAGAAAGAAAACACTACAAACTGAATTATTTCTCAAATTCCAGAGCAGGCTTTGTGAAGATCATTCTCCATGGGCTCCTCAATCCTTACCCATCCCCCTCCCAGGTAGGGTAAGCTTTGGGAATCTACCCATATGCCACAGAGGCAGTGTGAATAATGAACACTTGTATAAGTCCTATTTACCTGTAACAATAGATGTTTGAATTTCACACTGCCTCAGTGTCAGCACCCACCCACCACCCCCCTTATTTTCTATATAGCTGATGGTATCCAACCTTGTTGTGTTGTTGGTTTGCTATGTTTATATGTGATGGCATTTTATGGCTACAAATTGGTTGTTTCCAGGCAAGCCTTTCTTCTGGTCCTTCTTGGTTCATCCTATTTAGCACTAAAAGCATGGCTAACTGATTTTCTGTGACAGGGATTAGGCTTCCCTTGATGGGAGAGGCTTAGCCAATCCCCTATCACAGAATTTCTTAGTAGGGGATTCTGAGCTCTGAAAAGTGCCAGTGTAGGTATTTGTACAGGCACAAAAACATATAGCACTGAGACAGTATGAAATTCAAATATCTGTTGTTAAAGGTAAGTAGGTAACTGTACTTTTCTCTCCAGTATTAGATAGTCTGTAATCCCCCACCTCTTGGTGTGCTGCTTGTGTATGATATACCTCTGTGTATGATATACTTCTTTTTTCTATCACAGAAGGGATATGGCACCAAAATCAAAAAAAGGGGATAGTTCCACAGAAACCTTTATTCTCAGATGCTGAGAATGAGGGCATAGTCCAGGCCTACCATTTCCATCGGGGAAAGGCTCATAGATCTTTATTAAGCTGACAAGCCCTTCTGTAACCATGTCTGGCAATTAATGGTCAATGATTTGAATGCAGTGGATGGCTAGGGCCATGAATACAATAGTGACATGGGGACAGTGGTATGGTTATAAAGGTTACTGACAGAGAGAGACAAGGCCATGACCTGGGAGTAAAGAGCTTTTTACTGAACCATAATGCACTCAGATGGAAGAGTTCCTGTCAATTGAAAGGAATTCAGGAAGCTCAAAATATTTCCACAGTGCTGTTATGGATTATGGGACAGAGATGGAGGACAACCAGAGGGTTCCAGCTACTGGTACTCCAGGTATGACATTCAAATGTATAACAAAATCATTCTAGGGGCATCTGGCATTGAGGTACAATGATCACATACTCATGACATGGGCAAACGTTTCTTTTTTTGTTTTTTGTCTTTAGTTATATATATATATTACTCTAAAGGTTATTTGCATTTGCATGTACTATTGATTTATTCAGTTGTAGATAGTATACTGTGGTCATCATTTAATTTCTTTGGTTTTCTTGATGTATTCACAGGTAAGGTAGGTACTAGCACTGTGGTCATCCCTCTCCATACACCTAATGTTAGAGGATCAATAGCGTCTGACGAGGATGGAGGTGATGAGCAGGCACAGGTTGGGGTATGCCTGACACAGAGAGTATGGCTCCTGCATGACCTCCCACAGTCTAAATGCAGTCACTAAACTTATACATGCCCATGACACAAATCAATCTGAGAATGGGCAGGTTGATGGGGACAGGGTTGATCAGGGTATTGTGGCTACCCTAGTTGCAGAGCTTGCAGAATCTCCCCCTGGCCTTTGCTAGGGTGAAGTACCATATAAGGATGTTGGTACAGGTGTTCAGAGGAGGCATGCTTTCCGGTCTCTACCCTGATGTTCTTGTTGTGTTAGTATCTGCCACCCAACATATGTGCCAGACCAAAGTGGAGGCACAGGCAAATTTCACCCGGGCCTTGGAGGAGATAATCATATCATATCATAATAATGTTGTGGATTCTGACATACAAGAGTACATGACCCAAGTGTGATAATCCTTGTACAGGATGTATGACATACTGGACTATGCAGTGTCTGTTATGGAACATCTTCTGGGAGAGGGGCAACATTTGTGAGGCCAAACAGCCAGTGCATTGTCAGATGTTTGCTGATGTGGCCATAGATGTGCCAGATCCCTCTCCCACAGTGGTACTACTTCCACTACTCCATCAGTGATGGATGTGTCCTCACCCAAACATGGTTGTCAATGTGGTTATAATTGTGGAAGTGGTCGGGATGAGAGCTCATCCAGCAGATATTGTTCTCGTTCAGGAAGCGCAACAACTTCTATCCAGGGTCATGGAACTAGCAGAGCAACTCCTTGCAGAAGTGTTAGGAGGAGTCAGTGATGAACTGGAATCCTCTGCCATGTATTGCTCACACCTGTCCAAGATGCTAAGATGTAGTGCAAGCCGAAATACTGTGACTGTATTCCTGAACACTCACAAGCAGTACACCTTACATTGACCATGACACACACACACACACACACACAGAAAATGTACTTCTTTGCATCTGACGATGCTGGCCCTGACAGTGCATACTTGCCCTGACCTCATCTCCCACACACAAACACACACACACATATACACACATACACACGCACACACATATACTTTTTTGTGTCAGGCTTGTCCTCCTGTAACCACACACACACACACACACACACACACACACACACACACACACACACACACACACTGTGCAAGTGGTGATGACTGTGCCCTGCCCTTTACAAAATTCTGTGATTTAGGACTTCCTCTGTCTGGTGCATAGAGTGGCTAGATAATGTTTTTTAGTTAAATGTCATATTTTTATCAGCATGCATAATAATTTTCAGTTTTGTTTAGTCAGTCTAACGTCAATATTAGTTATAGTGATCATAATTATAGTAATAGCAGTACTGTTACTATAGTATTATTACTTATGTAGTACAGCTCCTTATGCAAATGATGCTGATATTGTCCTGATCCCCTGCTAAAGTCTGTATCTTGGGCTACTTATGTCTGATGCACAGTACTGAGCAAGCAATGCATGTTTTGGAGAAATATTTTTTTTTTTGTACTGTTGGATTGTAGCTTGTCATTTGTGTCTTAATTAATTCACTTTTCATTTGTAGTCTTCAGATATGCTTGTTCATCTACTTTTGCAGATTATGCTGACATTTCTCTGTCCCCTGAGTTTGTTTGACATGTGTCTGCTTATGCTTGACGCACAGTGTTGAAACATAATATACAGTATATACAAGTTAAATATTTTTGTTTAATTTCAATGCATCATAGTTGGTTTAATCTGTATTTGTTGTGCAGATCGGTCATAGATAGTACTTATAGCATTCCTGTATAGATTGTCAGGTGTACCTGCACGATGAACAGCATCGCTAATCGAATATGCAAAACTCCAACTTAGTCTGCATGTTGAGCAGCTCCTGCCTGACCCCAGAACACATACTTGTGGCTAAAGTGAGGTGCAGCAGGGCTCATCTAGACAATGTAAATGCAGGATCGTAAACAAGCCTAAGCTCACTAAACAAGAATGCATGAATAGCATAACCATAAATAGGGCAACTTGGAATACATAAAAGCCAGGG
This sequence comes from Protopterus annectens, assembly GCF_019279795.1. Lineage (NCBI taxonomy): Eukaryota > Metazoa > Chordata > Ceratodontiformes > Protopteridae > Protopterus > Protopterus annectens. The sequence goes on along the minus strand of NC_056737.1, from coordinate 1,526,776,155 downwards.
GAAGCCTAGCAATAACAGTTACAGCCCTCAACTGAATCAGAGACAAACCTAATCATAATGAGGGACAAATCTAGAAGCAATCATGGACAATCTGAGATGCTATTTAAATATTAATACTATTAACTTGAGATGTTAACGGAACAAGAGAGTTAAAATTAATATACATTTTCTGAAGTAAATTAGGCTCATTATTTACTTAGCTATAATTCATCACCTTTTTCCAGAGTTTACCATTTGTACAAGGGAATAAGAGGAACAGAGTTAAAGTTGAAGTTAAACTCAGGGACGTCCCTGAAAATCAAGGACAGTTAATAGGGGATAGCAGTGGACAAGAAAGTTGATATAAGACATTGCATTCACTGCAGGTAGTGGACATGTAGGAACTTCAGTAACATTTTCATGTATATTGGGAAACAAAACACAAGCAGTAAATGATCTAAATGAATCATCTGGGATGTTTAAACAGGCATGAAGGTAACACAAATGTACAAAGTTCCAAACCTTGTATGTACTGAAGTAACAATGTGGGGAATTGGTAATTTAAACACATGCAACTGTGGACCAGCTGAGAAAAATAAGGAACACCCCTGAACAAAATTCCCTTACAAGTACTGATAGTGGAAACAATAATAACAGTTGAAACAGCAACATGCAGCTTGGGAAGGGTAGGAATTGAGATAGTTAATACATCTCAAATCGGTATGACATGCAATCCACAAGGACCTGTCACAGAAACAGAGCTGTCACTTTGAGCAGCATATTAATTGAAGATTATGATGCAATGCAGTGGTACAAATGTATAACTTAAAATAAATGAGATGCAAGTACACAGAAGATGTGGGACATGGCATGAGAAATATACTAAGATGGAAATCCATGATGATACAATTCACTTGGAAGCAATACGATAACATCAGGGTTGTATGTCTATGAATGTCAATGTATGCCTATGAACATGATAAGATATGTGTGAAAGGAAGAGCTCTCATGATAGTTAGCCCCTAGGAAAAGTAATCACAGAAAAAGTGCCTGCTGTCAGTATTGTGTAATGACAACTGATGCATGCACCATTTCACTTAATATACGTGATAGGAGTGTATAGCATTTGTGGCTCTGTAATCATCATATTATGTGTGTACTTCCTCCTGCTGCCACACATACACAAGTTAATGTAGCCTGACAAAGTACACCTGTAAGGGCAGTATTCTATCATCTTATAAGTAAACATGTCCCCTTAACAACTAAGCATTTTGCAAAACATCCATAATACCTGGATCACTCCACACAACATACCTCACAAACAGGTACAACAGTATCATCAAGTAGTGAGTGAAATGCAGAAAGTGCTAGAGGTCACATACAACAGGTGTTAGCATCTTCCTCCCATCGGCCACTGCCTTCATGGTGTAGCAGTCAGTAGATCCGTGCTGCTGGAGACAAATTCTCAACAACTTTTCCCAAAACAATAACAAATGACAACTATTCCACAACTTTGATTTCTTGCTATGCTTTGTGCTGTCATGCAATGGAATGCATCATTACACTGGGCATGCTCATAAGGGAAAAACAGCAACTACTGGATAAACATCACCTGCCCATCCCAAAACCATAACAAACTCTCATAGCAAAGGTCCTATTATACTTTGTGACCACTATGTAGCATGGCACACACCAAGGTATAGGACCATAAGATCACAGGAGGGTACTAGGTTAATAACCCTAGGGCCCTTACAACCCTAGCCACATTTTAGCCTTATTTCCATGATCAGCACCTATTGCCCCTGTCCAAGAGGGACACAGGTGGATCCCCTGCGGTGAACTTATGGTTACCCATCCAATAGTTCAAACTGAATTTGAAGAGGGCCAATGAAGTGTTCTGCTTGACATGAAGTGAGAGTCTGTTCCAGAGGTGTGGTAACCTCTTGGAGACAAATTTGTCCCTCCACCAAGTTCTATTAATGTCACTTACCAGGTTAAAGCCTTTAGAATGACTAACCCGTTTACCATTTGACTTGCGGATATGCAACATTTCCAATAAAGCAGGGTCAAAGATTGCCTTATATGCAAGGCAGAGATTGCCTCTGAGTAGTCTGTATGAAACAGAATAAAGTGACAGTGATTTCAGATGATCTGCATAGGACAGATGCTGAAGACCTTGAATTTTTCTTGTGAGGAACCTTTGTGGTCTCTCCAATTGTGGCAGGTGCTTGGAAAGGTACATACCAAAAGGGGCATTGTACTCAGTTATTGGCCAAATGAGGGAAGAGTACAGGGAGGTTATAACTTCTTTTTTTCTGGAGGCAATACCCTTACTTATGAGATGAGCAATACAGAATTCCCTTCTTACCACTTTGGAGACATGGTGATCAAAGGGAAGGTTGCTGTCAACCTGTGTGCCCAGCTCTCTCACCACTGAGTGTGTATTTAGGGTGTTGTTATTGATGTGGTAGTTAGCAGGAACATCACTCATACTGAAAGGGATCATAATACATTTTTTGGACTGAGTTTAAATCCATGACTTTGGCACCAATCATTTGTTTGTGTAAGACCATCTCGTAAGATGTTAACATTGTTTGAGGATTGTATGACTGCTCCCAGTTTGCAGTTATCAGCAAACTTTATCAGGCACAGACCTTTATTTTTAGCTTGTACTTCAGAGAAATAGATTCCAAACAGTAGAAGTCCTATAACTGATCCCTGTGGAACACTACTGGTTACAGGTCTGCTGCTGGAGGTAGATTCCCCTATTTTTACTATATGGGCTCCATCAGTGAGCCAATTAGTGGCCCATCTAACAATATAAGGGTTGCTACCTAGCTAGGTAAGTTTGTCAATGATGCCTGAGTGGTGGATAGTGTCAAAAGCCTTGGCTAAGTCTAGGTAGGCTGCATGCACAGATTTCTCCCTCATCCAGGGCCTTGGAGACTGTCTTGAAGAAGTCCACAATGTTTAACAGGCATGATTATATAAGTCAGCACTAAAAATTAAAAGCACTACACCCTCACTCCCCACTGGCCCTTGTTTTCAATTAAGGATTTCCCAATATTATTCTAGCATGTCCAAAGGTCAGTTGTCAATCTCCTCTCCGGTCCAGCTGGTGAATCTGGGATTCTTGAGGCAATGTTATAACTGCCTCATGTACACAGACAACCCTCTCCTCCTCCCACATAACACAAATACTTGCGAGAGATGCAGCTATTTAGCCAAACTGGAGGCTGAGCTCTCTCAACTCAGTACTGGCAAGACCAGACAGGAGGAGAAGGCAACTACACACACCACAAAACCAGCCTCACATAATGCTACCACTCCACTGAATCAAACACATAAACACACAAAGACATACTCGGAGGCTCTGAGTAAAATTTACCTAAACAGCAGAGGCCTCCAAAGCAGACACCCAAACAACTGCTACCTCAAGACACCCCACAAGCAACACATAAACCACAAAAGCAGTGTGCAAAGCAGTCACAGCCCTTAAGGCCAAACACAACACCAAACATACTTGTCATAGGTGACTCCATAGTCAGACACACTGACGTCCCACTCACCAGGCTGAACAAGGAGAGGGTCACAGTAAGCTGCCTATCGGGCTAGAATCCGCCACATAACACAAGCACTCGGGTCACTCCACGGCAAGTACAAATATGACACAGTCATTGTCCATGCTGGTGTGAACGACCTGAGACTTACCTCCCTGGACTACATGAAAAGAGACATAGAGGAGCTCTCTGATTATGTAGCCCAGGCAGGTATGACCCTAACCCTGAGCAGTATCCTTCCTTCACCAAGAATGATGCCACAATATAGAGACAAGATGATCAGCTTTAACAATTGGCTTAATGTCTGGTGTCATTCAAAGGGGATCCAGTGTCTGTCTGCCTGGGATGACATGCTTGACAAGCCACGTTGCCGCAAGGGACGGCTTGCACCTGTCACCCCTGAGATTCCGGATATTGGCTAAGGCTCTTGCCACCCCCATAGTGCCTTTTTAGGCAAGGCTCAAATTCTAAACCTACCCCCCTAGAAAACAAAAATGGGAAGAAACTGAGGGTAATGCTGCTCAATGCCAGAAGTCTAAATCTCAAAATGCACGCACTCGAGGCCCTTCTCAGTATGGAGAACATGGATGGCTGTGGTGTAACTGTAACCTGGTTCAACGCTCCTGAGAGCACCCGGCACTATTAGGTTTTACCTCATATCATGCTCCGCCCCAAAACCCGGACCACACCACAAAAGGAGGGGTGTATCCATATTCATAAAGGATACCCACACCTCCAGGTTGGTGGCAACGCAAAGCTCGGAAACCATCCAGGTGCAACTAACCATAGGCAAAACTGCTCTACAAATTGTAGCATGCTACAGGCCACCCTCTCAAACTCAGGAACCCCACACAGCCTTCCTGAAGACACTGGAGGGTATAAATGTATCTCCAAACACCATCATATTGGGTGACTTCAACTACCCGAATATAGACTGGGAACATTACTCAAGCCCTAACTTTCTAGCCCAATGGTTCCTGGAGTTCATAAATTCAAATGCCATGGAACAGCTAGTCACTGTTCCCACGAGAGGAGAAAATATACTAGATCTCATTGTCACAAACATGGGGACAAAATGCTCCACACCGGAAGTATATCCTCATTGGTGAGATCTGATCATAAACTAATCTCACTGGAAATCCACATCCCCGCCCCAAACAAAAAGACCATAGTGAAGAACTTCTAAAGCAAACTTCACACTACTCAAGACTGGTGTGGTATCCTTCAAGGGCCCTGAGCCAGAGGAAACCACAACCCAAGCTGGGAAAGCCCTTACAAATGCCTTCTATGAACACCTCCAGGACTGCATGGATCAGGCAATCCCAAATAAAACCAAGACCCTTTCCACAAAGGGCAAACGTCCAGTCTGGTGGACCCCAGCCATTAACAAACTTTACAATAAGAGGAGAAAGCTATTACATGATAGAACAAAATCCATAAAAGGGAAGTCACCCCTGATCATTATTAGTAAAAAATACGAGCACTCATAAAATCAACTAAGGCCAATTTTGAGAGAAAATTGCCATGGATTCAAAGGACAATCATAAAGCCTTTTTCAGCTATGTTAGGAACCTGGGTGGAAACTCCCAGATATGCTCAGAATTAGTCCAAAATGATACAAAATCACTGAACCCACAGACATTGCCAACATACTGGCAGACAGGTTCAGTGCAAACTTCACCCCTCTCCCTAAAGGAGAGATAACTATCCCAGCCGAGTGTAGCCTCCCAGACATCTCAAATGCGCAGGTGAAAGCTGCTCTCTCTAAAGCTAAAAACACAGCATCAATGGGACCGGATGGTGTCCCCGGCTGTGTGCTACACGAGCTAAATGAGGAATTAAACCCGCACATAAGGCAGCTGTTTAATCTCAGCCTTACCACAGGATACGTGCCCAAGGAGTGGCGTACGGCAACTGTGGTCCCACTCCACAAAGGCGGCACCTCTACGGACCCTGGTAATTACCACCCCATAAGCTTAACAAGTCTAGTCTGCAAAGCTATGGAGAGGATCATAATGGAGCTCATAAACAAAGATATAGGGGACTTGCAGACATTGGACCCGACCCAGTTTGGCTTTGTCAAGGGAAGATCATGCCTTTTGAACTTGGTCGACTTCTTCGAAACAGTCACCAAGGCCATTGATGAGGGAAAGGCAGTCCATACAGTCTACCTTGACCTTGCAACGGCTTTCGACACAATACCCCACTCAGGTATTGTAGAAAACCTTACCAGCTTAAATGTAAACCCATATGTCACAAGATGGGTTGCAAACTGGCTTAAGGACAGAACCCACAGGGTTAGAGTTGCTGGCGCTGTGTCAGACTCCAAGCCAGTCACAAGTGGTGTCCCACAGGGCTCGGTCCTTGGCCCCCTATTGTTTGGCATCTACTTCTCAGAAGTACAGGCCAACATGGGAGGACTTTGGCTGACAAAGTTTGCAGACGACTGCAAACTGGGCGCCATAGTGGAAAGTGCATCGGACACGGATATCCTTCAGAAGGGACTCACGGAAACAGATAGCTGGTGCGAGAGCCATGGCCTGAAGTTAAACGCCAAAAATGTATAGTCATACCCTTCGGGAAAAACAAGGTAACCCCAAGCTACCATATAGGTGGCAATCCACTAAGCACAGAAGAGGTTATCAGGGACCTGGGGACCCAGGTTGACAGTGGCCTTTCTTTTGACACTCACGTTGCTAAAGTGGTTAGAAAGACCTTCTACATTGCCCACCTGATCATGAAGGGATTCACATCCAGATCTAGTGAGGTCATTGTTCCCCTGTACTCTTCACTTATCAGACCAATGATCGAGTACAATGCCCCATTCGGGATGTATCTCACCCGACATCTGCAGCAATTGGAGAGACCCCAAAAGTTCCTCACCAAAAGGATAAAGGGACTCCAAAATCTGTCATATGCTGCCAGATTGAAGAAACTCCAGCTCTATTCAGTCGCATACCGCCTGCTCAGAGGTGACATGTGCCTGACATACAAGGCCATGTCCAACCCGGAATTAATGGACATGCTCCACCTCAAAAAATCCAAATCCACCAAAACCACTAGAGCAAGCGACTTAAACCTTAGCACGGATATAAATAGGACGTGCTGGAGGGATAGATTTATCAGTCAGAGACTCCCTATGCTGTGGAATAAAATCCCGGTCCATGTGAGGCAGAGCACCTCGCTGACTCTGTTCAAGAGAAATCTAGACCTGTGGATGGGAGATCGTAGGTTTACCCCGGGAATCATCTCTGTGTCACTGCTGGACAGAGGCACAACAAACTAATGGGCACAGTATTTTTTCATATAAGGGGTGGCGTAAGCCACAAAAATTTGGGCTAGGCTTATAAATGCCTTAGGGCAGATAGCCTAGTATAAACCTATGAACCTATGATCTCCCTTTGACAAATCCAAATTGATTAGGATCAAGTGTTTGGAGATTACCTATATCTTTGTTGATAAGATCCATGATGATTTGCTCCATGGCCTTGAGATAAGGCTAGTCAGGCTAATAGATCTATAGTTCCTGGGGTCAGTGGAAGCACCACCTTTATGCAAGGGGATAACGGTGGCCTTTTTCCATTCAGCTGAGATGAAGCCAGTGCTTAGACTATGATTGAAAAGAGTACCTGATAGTGTTGATAATTCTTGTTTGAGCCCATGTAGGATGCAGCCTGAGATGTTATCAGGTCCCATAGATGCTGTGTTTTTGGCCTTAGAGAGGGCATTTACGACCTACTCTTTAAAGATACAAGGTAGAGGACAGATGGTAGTGATGTCATGGGGTACTTGTGGCGGGGACACAGGAGTGAAGTTTTCACAGAACTCGTCAGCTAACAGGTTAGCTATATCCACAGACTTAGTATATGTGGTAACATTAACTACCAGTTCGCCACAAATCTGGACTTTTCCTTCTAGGTTACAGATGTAACTAAAGAATGCCTTATGGTTGTCCTTAGTTGAGGAAGCTAATTTGGATTCATAGTTTGCTTTTCAGTACTTCACAAGAAGTCTTCTTTGCTTGGTTAAGCTGAGAAGGGAGCATTTCTGGTTTAGGGCTTGCTCCTTCTTACCCTTAGACATCATTTTTTTCCTCTTATTGTAAAGCCTGTTGAATAAGGCATTTCTACCTGTAACCACTGTAATGTGAACAAACAATAAAAGGCATACAACACTGGATTAGAACATATGCATTATAGGTCAAGCTCCTCTTGATCCTTGCACTAACTGAAGACACCACATAAGACTCCTATCACACCTGTCAGACAACAAACATTTGAAGGGATAACCTGAGCATTGTGTTTAAATGCATATGGCTTCTAGTAAAGCGATTACAAAATCTGGCCTGTCTCTTTCCAGTTGTAAAAGTTTACAGTAAGTAAAACTGTATTTATCGATTGCTTTAGAGAAGTAAGTGCTGTATGTTACCAGTCTGTTACACCATGAGAAACCTGAAAGTCTGCCTACCTGGGTTCATAGTTCTGCATATCAACCACTGGTGCCACAGAAAGATCTGTATTTGAATTTTCATGAAACACACACTTGAAGGAATTACATCAGCAGTCCATTGCAATGGTTATATCTTCCCTAAACATATTCTGTGACTCAAAAACCTTTAGCCCTGTTAGTGTTCACAGTAGTGTGGGTTTGCATGTCACCATTTGTTGAGTAAGACAGACCCGTTTTTCACTATTGTGTTCCACTATGACATTTAAATCACTGCATTTCTAGCACCACAGTTTAGAAAACTGCATATTATTTGCTAATGCCACAAAAGAGATCATTGTTGCAGTTGTCAGAAAGAACACACTTCAATGGATGACTTCAGATGTGTGTTTGAGGTAGGCCATATGACTCACGTAAAATGTGTCTGAGTTATCAAAATGATGTAGTCATGTAACTGTTCATCTTACATTAATTTATCCACATCACATCTGTTGATGAACCCATTGCCATACAATTCAGATCATCTGTTATATAACCACAATTGGTGAGAATAGCTAGATTTGAATCACAGCTTATCTACATCCACACTCTAAAAAGCTGTGTATTAATTTGGTTCAATAACATGGGACTTTAAACTACAGGTGTCAGAAAGCACTAACTTCATGGTCTGAATTAGGCATTGTTTTGGAATGCTCCTACATTCCCTAAAATGTATGTTGAGGGATCAAAATCCTTTCTCTGTGTCAGTATTCACACAAGTGTCTGTCAACTATGTCACCATCTGTTGGGTAATGCAGTTTGTCTGTCACTGTTATTAGACACACATCCATTATTTTTAATACACAATGCATGGATCTCGCCATACCCAATAGAACCAAGATGCTCTTCTCCAAAAAAAGGAAGCTAATCTGGTGGTCCCCTGCCATAAACAAACTCTACAACAGAAGGAGGAAACTGATGTGAAATAAGATGAAGTCCCAAGACTGGAAAAACTCCCTGATCAGCCTCAACAAAAAGTTGAAATCCCTCATCTAATCCTCTAAAGCTAGCTATGAAAACAGAACTGCAGCAGATAGTAAAGACAACCACAAGGCCTTCTATAGTTATGTAAAGAATCTCCATGGCAATACCCAGATTTTCTCTGAGCTACTGCACAATGGTACCTCCGATACTGAGCCAACAGATATTGCCAATATACTGGCCATCAGATCCGGTGCCAACTTTACCCTTCCCCCCAAAGGACCAATCACAATAGCAGTAGATTGCCAGACACCCAGTATTACTGCTGCACAGGTTAAAACAGCACTGTCCAAGGCCAAGAATACAGCTGCTATGGGACCTGGCAATATCCCTGGTTGTGTTCTACATGAACTACAGAGTGAACTGGCACCTCACCTGTGTGTCCTGTTCAATCACAGCCTCACCTCAAGCTTTGTCCCTACCAAATGGCGTACTGCTACAATCATCCCTTTCCACAAAGGAGGAGTGACTACAAACCCTGGGAACTATCTCCCTATTAGCCTGACAAGTATGATATGGAAAACTATGGAACGCATCGTCATGGACCTAATAAACAAGGATATAGGGAATCTCCGAACTCTGGATCCCACACAGTTTGGTTTTGTGAAGGGTAGATCATGCCTGCTCAACTTGGTCGACTTCTTTGAGTCAGTCACCAGAGCTGTGGATGAAGGCAAGTTGGTTCATACAGCCTACCTTGATCTGGCCAAGGCCTTTAATACCATTCCCCACTCAGGAATCATAGAAAAACTCACTAAGTTAGACATCAACCCTATATTACTAGGTGGGTTGCAAACTGGCTCACAGATAGAACCCACAGTGAGAAGGTAGCTGACTCCAAGTCAGACTGCTGACCAGTCATGAGTGGAGTCCCAAAGGATTCAGTCCTGGGTACTCTTCTGTTTGGTATCTACTTATCTGAAGTCCAGGCCAACATGAAGGGACTCTGGCTGACAAAGTTCACAGCCAATTGCAAGTTGGGAGCTATTATTAACTCCTCAAGTAATGTTGACATCCTACAGAAAGGCCTCACTGAGACCAATGACTGGTATCAGAACCATGGCCTTAAGCTCAGTTCCAAAAAATGTGTCGCCATCCCCTTTGGGAAAAACCTGGTTCCCATAAATTACCACATCAATGGTAGTCCACTAAACACAGAAGGCGTTATAAGAGATCTGGGAACACAGGTTGACAGCAACCTCTCTTTTGACCACCACATTGCCACTGTGGTCAGAAAGTCCTTCTATGTGGCACATCTCATTACTAAGGGTTTTGTATCCAGGAAGAAAGAGATCATTGTCTCCATCTACTCTTCCCTCATTAGGCCAGTCATCAAGTACAATGCCCCATTTGGCATGTACCTCACTAGACATTTGCAACAACTGGAGAGGCTGCAAAAGTACCTCACAAAGAGGATCCTAGGCCTTAAACACTTGTCCTATATGGACAGACTCAAAAAACTCCAACTATTCTCTGTCTTATATCGCCTACTTAGAAGCGATCTCTGCTTGACTTAGAAAGCCATGTCTGACCCAACTCTGTTAGAAATGCTGCATCTAAAGAAATGCCAATCCCTGCACACCACATGCTACAGAAACCTCAACCTCATTTCCACAATCAACAGAACATGCTGGAGGGACAGGTTCATAACCCAGAGACTGCCCATGCTATGGAATAGACTTTCCATATGTGTCAAACAGAGCACCTCACTGGCCCTCTTTAACAGAAATCATGATGAGTGGATGGGAAACAGAAAATTCACCCCATGGAGCACTCCAGTGTCTCTACTCGACAGAGGCACTGGGAACTAAGGTTGGATGGCACAATGCCAGGGTAATCCTATAGGCTAGGCTTGTAAAGGCTCCAGGGCCATTAGCTTAGTACACACCTATGAACCTATGAACATATACATTACCAGGTTTTAGCCCCTGCCTATCTAAGGCCCATTATTTAGAGAAACATTAATTAGCTGCTCATGTCACAGAATAAGTCTTACTACAACTGAGAGACAGAGCATATTTGATGGAATGACCTCATAATTTTGTAGCAATCAAATGTTCGTGTTGAAAGTGAGTGAAAGAGTTGTGGGAGGCCTCTCTGTGTGTAAATGTTTCCACTGAGGGGAAATATACACACAAGATCTGTCACATAACTCACCCCTACCTAGCACTATAGTCATATGCACACTCATACTAGATAGTTATTGCTGGATTCGAACACCTGCATATCTAGGTCCACAATCTAAGAAAACATTGTATCAACTGTTGATCCCACAAGAAAAGTCTTTCTACAAGTGTGAAACGGAATAAATTTGAAGGGATGACCTCAACATTGTGTTGCAAAGCAGATGTTTTGACTAAAAAGGGGCTGAAATTGTTGTGTGCCCTCTCCTGATGTAAATGCGTATCCTGAGTGAAAGTATACACACCAGATGTGTTGGATAAACCAGTAATTACAGTCACACACATTCCCACTAGTTAGTCATTGATGAATTTGAGAACCTACCGGTCTAGAGCCACAGTCTAGAGAACATTATATCAACTGCTGGTGCCATAAGGGTAGTCTTACTATGATTGTCAGGCAGCACATAGGTGTAGTCTACATTACATATGTTTGGGTGAATGGGCAATTGTGTTTTGATGAAAAAAACAAAACAGCAATGTGATTATTACAAATGACTACATACTGTAGCAATAACTCATACATCAATTCATTCATGAAAATTGTTGCAGCATTAATGATATGTGTGTGTGTGTGTGTGTGTGTGTGTGTGTGTGTGTGTGTGTGTGTGTGTGTGTGTGTGTGTGTGTGTGTGTGTGTGTGTGTCACATTAAGGTGTAATGACCAGTTATATGATGGCTTATACTTACAGTTTTCAACCGGTAGACTGCTGCACATGTATTCTTGACTGTTCATATCAAGAGTATTGCACAGAATTCTTGATTTAGTTTGTGGATTATTGTGCAGACTTTGTGCTGTGTGTACATTGTGCAAGGTGTCTACAAGCCATACATGCCAAGCTTATAAAAGTGCATTCATTCATACTACTCAGTAAGTATGTATCTAGTGGTCTCATTTCATTGGAACACACTTAGAAGGGTAATGTATTTTGGGGCAAAAATCATTTACGTTCTGAAATAAGTAGATAGCATCATAATAAAGTCCTCATATCTGGACTATGATAAGCCGGTAAACCATATACATGTAAGACGAGCCATTGACATTACTTTCTTTTTTGTTAAAATCACTTACTAATGCACACCACTGACAAGCTCATTTGAGCGACCAATGGCAAAGTATTAATGTATGTGTAACTATTTTTTCACATTTTTTAACTTAGAATGGGAAATGGCAGTGGTCCGTGGTGATCCATACCAAGTCATGCAAATAAGGAGTGCAGGCCTATAGGCATTTCTGATTCTGAGCCATTTCAGAACTTGTGTGTGTGTGTGTGTGTGTGTGTGTGTGTGTGTGTGTGTGTGTGTGTGTGTGTGTGTGTGTGTATAGGAGCACTGCAGTTGTGGTGATGGTGCTGCGGTAGAGTTGTCCCCTCACAGTAAGACGTTGTCCTGTTCGATTCTCAGCTAAAGTGCCTTCTGTGTGGAGACATGCATGAATGGGCATACCTTTGTTGAAGGTTGTGCATCAGGGCTGGCAATTCAGTACGTAAAAATCTACTGCCAATCATTAGTGGACCGGAGTTCCGCTGTGGCGACCCCTAACCAGGAAAAGCCGAAAGATACTACATATATATAGGAGCACTACAGAATCCGAAAAGCCCAAAATCATGAAGACCAAAATCCTGAAAGTTCAAAATACTGAAAACCCAAAATCCTGAAAACACACAGGATACCAACAGTTACTGTTTTCCAGCATAAGTGCATACAGAAACATATTACCCTTCAACTATATGCAGGGGGGCAAGCCCCCCCGCAACCCCATGTGGGGGACTGCAGCCCCCACACCACTGCTACTTAAATATATCAACTCTGAAATTGCACTTCACTACACTAAGTGCAATCTTGGAGTTGATATATTAAAGTAGTAGGGGGTGTGGGGGATGCCCCCCTGCTTATACTTGGAGAACAGTAATATAAATTGTGCTTTATTTGTTTCTGTATGTACTTGTGCTGGAATATAGTAAGTGTTGGTATCCTGTGTGTTTTCAGTATTTTGAACTTTCAGGATTTTGGTCTCAGGATTTTGGTCTTTGGGATTTTAGGCTTTCAGGACTTTGTAGCGCTCCTATCTATCTATATATATATATATATATATATATATATATATATATATATATATATATATATATATATATATATATATATATATATATATATATAAAACCCCTAAAATTAAAATATCCCTAATGTGGATTCAAATCCTGTACTGCCTTTATTGCTGTTCCGAACTTACTGCATTGATACACTGAGCCACTGAGAAAGTTGCATGACAAATGTATTTTTTTCATTCATTACTTGCAGAGTGCTAAGGTTCACTGCTTCCAGTCTTATTTCAATGACTGAAGGCTAAATCTTTGTGCATGCAAAATAAAATCTTGAGTTATTACCTTGGAAAGTGAACTGTCATTAAGTGGTAGTCTCTGCTGAGAGGCCTCAATGGACAATGCCATCTGTCGTGCAAATGATGAAGTCAATAAAAAGAAGAAAGTCGTATATCACTGTGATTATTTCTCAACTGTGTATTCTTATACCAAAATAATGCTGACAGTAATGATCTCTACTTTCACAGAGATTCCACCCTCTGTAAATTTGAACATTGCATCTATGGCATAACTATGACACATTAACATGATTAACACTGTTTGCTACCTGAACAGTGACACAGTAGTGTACAGAAAGTGAAACACGTGTACCCAGCTTTGTTCTACTGAAATGTACATTTAGAGATCAATATACCCATGTTATCACAGAGCTGCCATTTGTCTTGTTTTGTAAAAGAAAAACGGGACCTCCAGACACCATGGCTTAAAACTTTAATAAACTTCAGTAAAAAAGCCAAGTGCTTTCATGGGAAACAAACACGCTTTTTCAGACCATATAAAAAGTTACACAAACCACTCACATACATATATAAAACATTCAAAAATACATTCTCCAATGAAAACAATCTTCCAATCTAAAAACACAGCCCACTGGAGAAAGGAACTGTCCAGTAAAGATGTGCTGTATCAATACACCACTTTAAAGACATGAATATTAAAATAGTGACATGGAAAACTTTACAGAACCAATAGTATCATGAAAAAGGTACACACCTCTCTGACATTTAAATATTAATGTTTAATGGGCCAAGAATTAAGATTAATAGATTTCTTTTGATGTATCAGATAGTGTCTGAAAATTTGAGGGGTGGGGACTTTAAGAATATCTGAAAAGAAAGAAATTAAATAGATTCTTTTGAATGGAAATGTATTTCTAGGGCTGAATGAACATGTTTCTTTGAAGTAGGTTCTTAAGTCTTGGTCCCTTAAACATTAACATTTAAATGTCAGAGAGGTGTGTATCTTTTTCATGATACTATTGGTTCTTTTAGGTTCATAGGTTCATACTAGGCTATCTGCCCTAGGGCATTTATAAGCCTAGCCAGAGTGTGTATGGCTTTCGCCACCCATTTTAAATTAATTTTTCTATGCCCTTTTTCGAGGTTAGTATACTGTGCCTCTGTCTAACAGTGACACAGAAGTGATACCTGGGGTAAACCTATGATCTCCCATCCACTCATCAAGATTCCTCTTGAAGAGAGTCAATGAGGGACTCTGCCTAACCTGGACTGGGATTTTATTCCAGAGTGAAGGGAGCCTCTGGGTTATGAATCTGTCCCTCCAGCATGTCCTATTTATTTCAGTGCTGAGGTTTAAGTCCCTCGAGCGCGTAGCTCGATGGGATTTGGATTTTCTGAGGTGCAGCATGTCCATTAATTCCGGGTTGGACATGGCTTTATATGTTAGGCACAGATCACCTCTGAGCAGGCAGTATGCGACTGAGTAGAGCTGGAGTTT
Source organism: Protopterus annectens (assembly GCF_019279795.1). NCBI lineage: Eukaryota > Metazoa > Chordata > Ceratodontiformes > Protopteridae > Protopterus > Protopterus annectens. Next base: position 1,526,761,131 of record NC_056737.1, on the reverse strand, counting down.
CTTTAACCGGGCAGCATACAGCATCTGTTTGAGCCCCTTGATCCTCTTGGTGAGGTACTTTTGGGGTCTTTCCAGTTGCTGCAGGTGTCTGGTAAGGTACATCCCAAAAGGGGCATTGTACTCAATTATGGGCCTGATGAGGGATGAGTAAAGAGGCATGATGACCTCCCCTGATCTAGATGTGAATCCCTTCATGATTAGGTGGGCTATATAGAATGTTTTCTAACCACTTTGGCCACGTGGTTGTCAAATGAGAGATTGCTATCAACTTGGGTCCCCAGGTCCCTAATTACTTCTTCTGTACTTAATGGATTACCACCTATGTGGTAATTTGTGGGCACTTTGTTTTTGCCAAAGGGGATGACTATACACTTTTTGGCATTTAGCTTGAGGCCATGGCTCTGGCACCAGTTGTCTGTTTCTATGAGGCCCTTTTGGAGGATGTTTGTGTCGGCTGGAGAGTCTATTATGGCACCCAGTTTGCAGTCATCTGCGAACTTGGTCAGCCACAGTCCTTCCATGTTGGCCTGTACCTCTGAGAAATATATACCGAACAAGAGAGGTTCTGATAAGTTTTCTATGTCACTGTTTTAATATTCATGTTTTTAAAGGGATGTGTTGATACAGCACATCTTTACTGGCCAGTTCCTTGCTCCAGTGGGCTGTGTTTTTAGATTAGAAGATTGTTTTCACTGGAATGTCTTTTTGAATATTTTATATATATGGCTATGTGAGTGGTTTGTGTAATGTTTTATATGGTCTGAAGAAGCAATTTTCTTTTCTTTGAAAGAGATTACCTTTTTTACTGAAGTTTATTAAAGTTTTAAGCTGCGGTGTCTGGAGCTCCAGTTTTTCTTTTACATTTTGCTGTTTGGTGGTGTTCCAGCCTTTATCTGACTACCTGACTTCATTTGTTTGGAGTATTTGTCTTGTTTTCTCATATTTGTCCATAAAATGTGAAGCTTCACTTCTCTCTTGTCATGCATGCATACTGTCAGTGTTCCATGCCAAATGCAGCACAAAGAAAAACTAAACATTTTATAATTGTGCATTTTGTCTGCTGGCTTGTTCTTTTTACTGACATCATGATGCATTTATGTCATAAGACATACTGAGGAAGGGGACATACAGAGTTTATAAGAGGTAGTGTTCTACATGGATGATATCAGTACAGTGTACACTTGGGGATAATTACAAATATTAGTGCACTGAAGCCATGTTTATACATATTTTTATAGCTGTGTTGCTGAGCTATCCACATTTCCTAAGATTTTATGATGTTAATTGTACTGCCTCCTTCTTATGCACAAGAACTATCTGTAGCATTATGCAAATATATGTGTATTTTTACTATAATCAATAATATGAGCACTGCAAGTCACATAGATCACAGTTATCTTGTTTATCATCCATTATAAATGCTTGCGTTGTAACATTCACATTTTAAATTGCAAGTATAATTCAGTCTCAAGTACACACAAAAATAAATTTATTATGACCCCAAAACTTAAACTATCCCTAATGTGGATTTAGATCTTGCACTGTTTGTGCTATTCTTCTGAACATATGTTATTAACACGTTGATCCACTGAAAACATTAAATGACAGGTGTATTTTCTACATTCATTACAGTCCTGAGTGCTGACTGAGGGACACAGCCAACAGTCTTGTTTTTGAATCTGAGAACTAAGTGTTTATTTTGAATGTCTGCCTTGGAAAATGAACTGTCATTCAACTGATATGCAGGCACTGACACATAATGCCAAGTGCCACTCAAAAGAAGCAAAAGAAGAAATTGTAAATCAGTGTGATGGTTTCTCAACTTTGTGGCTTTACATCAGTAAAATGTTGACAGTAACGATTCCTACTTGCAGAGACATTGCCCACTCTAAATCTGAAAACTTAAACCATGGCATTATCATGAAACATTCACAAGATTAACAGTGTTTGCCACATCAACATCGAAATGAAAATGTATAGACAGTGGAACTCATGTAATTAACTTTGTACTTCTGACATTTACATTTATAGAGCAAGATACCAATTTTATCAAACAGTTATCATTTGACCTGTCACAGTACAAGTTTTATTGAATGTGATCCTTACAGCATTTATTATAGCAAAGCACATGAAAGTACAAGTTCTGCAAGAAAAGACTGTGCTATTCTTTTTGTGTGCATCACTCCTTTGTGATTCCTTTGCACCATAAATATGTTATATTTTTCAAAGTTAGATGTTATTTTCTGTATGTATATGTTTTATATATTTTATATGAGATATAGCCACTTTGTCATCACAGTCACATTGTTATCTTCCAGATTTTACTAAAAGGTGTATCAAGGTTCTCTCCTAAGTCACTAAATGTACATGAAATCTTCTCAGCAAGATTTGTCTCTTTGAGACACACTCTGTAAGTGTACTTCTCATTAGCAGGAGTAATAAACAAGTGATTGAATGTGCTGAACTGTTAATGAGTCACATTTGCAGGGTATTATAGTGCCAAAGTTCTGAATGCTTGCCCTTGTGCTGCTCAGGCATGTGTATGGCATCATACAGGTCCTAACACCATGTTTAACTGTCAGCACCTGTAGTATAGTAAATGATTCAGGAATGATGATGTACTGACACCTGATTTACATATTCATTGAGCCCAGACAGGTTAATCTACATGATATAAGCAGAACCTGCAGCTATGGATCTTCCCAACTCCTTCTAAAAAAAACTGTTGTTGCTGAGTGTTAGAACTGTTGCATTTATGATACTTCTTGGAGAACTCTCTGGCAATCTGTCAAGGTATTTTATGTTCTATACAACTTCTACTCACGGATTTATATTTCACATACTTTTATTTGCAATGAGTAATATCTAACTTTCCAAATGTGTATTCCTTATGAACATGTAACAGTTGCTATTGCAGTACTCCTTTACTTCTATTTCATGGGTTTCTGGCAACATACTGGGGGTGTTGACACATGTCTGACTTGTAAAGTTTATGTAGGTTATTATTACATTAAGAAACTCTTCTCTGCATATGATGTTCGATACACCTGGCTTCAGTCTTAATTCCATTATGTAGCTATTATTGCCATGTGAATGAGGAACGTGGGAGTTTGTACAGGTATTACATTGATCTGATTCTGACATGTTATTAACATTTTAAATGGTGTAGCTTTCGTGATGAGTTTATTTTATGCCAAATATTAAATCAGTTTGTAACCCATCAGCCCACATTGTGTTTTGTGTTGTGTCTGACATATTTCTTTTGTACTTCACTACAGGGATATGGCACCTAAACCAACAAAGATGGCACCAGTCTCACAGAAACCTCCATTCTCAAATGCTGATAATGAGGTCATTGTACAGAGCCTCTGTCTCCATAGGGCAAATATTGTAGATACTCATTTACCTGACAAGCCCTTCCATGACCATAACTGACAGCAGGTAGTCAATGATGTGAATGCTGTAGAAAAAAATTATGTGAATGCCGTTGGTGTCCATGACCATGACTACAAGAATCTCAGACAAAGGGCCAGTAATATAATCAAGAATGCTCTCAACAGAGCCAAGACTGTAAAACTGGAATGAAGAGCTACTGGGGTGGACCAGCTACCAAGCCATCACTCACTGAGATGGAAGATTCCTGTGAACTGCGAGGGATCCAGGCAGCCAAGATGACTTACCCAGTTCTGTAATGGACGTGGGAGGTAGAAGTGGAAGGTTGATGCTCCAGGTATGCCATTTATATATAGTACACACACACACACACACACACTCACATGTATATATATATATATATATGTGTGTGTGTGTGTGTGTGTGTGTGTGTGTGTGTGTGTGTGTGTGTGTGTGTGTGTGAAAGGGACTACTTTTGTCAAACAGCACTTTTGTTGACATCTGTTTAGTTGACACAGTTTGGTTGAACGAACAGATGATCAATCACCTCAAAACCTGTTGATAATAGTAGCAGATTGGATAATTCTTGGCATTGGGGAATTTGCCCTTTCCCTGAGAATTGTGCAATCTTAGGTTTAGAATGTATAATTAGCAGGAGATGTCAGGGTATAGCCCCCATATGCAGGGTGTAGGTGGCTTGCCCCTGCAAAAAAAGATGTTTTCTTTTCAGATTTATATTAAGGGTTTTGCATGCACCAAGACTGATGCTTAGCCACATCGATATTTGTGCCACTGATAAAGGTAATTAACTGGCACAGCACTGTGGAGCTCCATCCACCTGATGTTGGAGGACTGGTAGCCTTTGATGGTGATAATGGTGATGAATAAGCACAGCTGCAGAGAGTATGTCTGACATGATGGATATGGCTTCCACATACCCTCTCCAAAGTCTGGTTATAGTCAGCATGCCTACACATACCCATGACATAGTACCATCTGACAGCGGACAGGCAGATGGGGAGACAGTTGATCAGGGAAGTGTAGTTACCCCAGTTGCAGAGCTGGTGGAATCTCTCCCTAACATGGTGAAGTACTACACAGGGGTGCCAGAAGAGGTGCACAGATGAGGCATGCTTACTGTCATGCCCATGAAATTGGTATCAGTATCTGCCACACAACTTATGTGCAGGGTTGTTGTGGCAGCACAGGCAAGTTCCACCAGGGCTTCAGAAGAGATAGTCAGAGTGCTGCATGTTATGCACTCTGATGTATGAGACTGCATGAACTGCATGAGTCACTCCTTGGACTGGATGAATGACACACTAGGCTATGCAGTTTCTGTTATGGAACATCTGATGGGGCAGGGCCATCATCCACAAGGCCAAAGAGATGATACATCATAACGTTTGCTGATGTGGCTGTAGCTGTACCCAATTCTGCTCTCATAGTGATACTACTTCCATTGATCCATCAGTGGTAGAGGAGTCCACATCTATACATGGATGGCCACATGGTCATGGCTGTGGATGTACTCATGATAAAAAAATCATCCAGTAGACATTGTTCACATTCAGGTAGCATCCCAGCTTCTAGCCAGGGTCATGGAGCTAACAGTAAAACTCCTAACAGAGTTATTTCATTTGGTCAGGGAGAACAACTATGATATGAATCCTCTACCATGCACAGCTGACACCTGTTCAAGATGCCAGGTGTCAGTGCTAGCACAACAGCTTTGGCTGTGTTCCTGCAGACTCCCACACAGTACATCTTACATTCACATGCCACTTCAACCAAAGAAAAACAGTATTCCTCTAAATCGACTTCTTTACATCTGGAGATACTGGCCATGACACTGCATACTAGGTCTGACCATCATCTCACATACGCATGCATGAGTGCGTGCACACACACACACACACACACACACACACACACACACACACACACACACACACACACACACACACACACACAATTATTTTGTGTCAGGCTTTCCTTCCTGTAAACCACACTCCCCACCATGTGTAAGCAATGATGATTGTGCCCTGCCTTTTACACAGTTCTGGGACTTAGGGCTGCTATGTCTGATACATAAAATTGCCAGCTAATGGTTGCTTAGTCAAATGCTTGTTTTCATCATGATATGTACTGAATTTCAGTTTGCTTTAGTCTGCTTATATTCAAGAGTGTTATTGGTTGTTGTTCCCATAATTGTAATAGCAGTAGTATTGCTGTACAATATTATTACTTATATATTATTGTTTGCCAAGTCCCTTGGGAAGATGATGCTAAGATTGCCCTGATCCCTGTTAGAGTTTCTGATTTGGGCTACTTATGTCTGATGCACAATAGTGAATATACTGAGCATGTTAGTGTCTTAACTACTTATCTTTTGTTGTTGTGGGATTCTCTAATTATTCTTGACCTACTACCTATGCGAACAATGGTGATATTTCTGTACACCCTTTGGGTTTCTTTGACACAGGGCTACTTTGGCTTGATAAGCAGGTTGTAAACATATACAAGAAAATAATTTTACTACATTTAGAAGCTTCATATCACTCACATAGGTTACTGATGGCATTCCTGTATGGATTATCAATATTTTGTTTTTACAGAAGTATAGTACATCGATATAAGGTGAACATTTATCTGTTCATTACAGGTTCATCATTCACATTTGTTACTGCTGCTGATAACATTGTACTCTGAATTTCCCTATGTCTGATGCTCACAGTAGTAAGCCAGAACATGGATAAGTAAAGGCTGGTAAGTTTGTATGTATCATTCTTACTGTTTGTATGTACTTTTTTTCTTGATTAATTAAGTGGTGAGTGTGTGTGCTATTCGCTGCCTCTTAGCTAATGTCATGGCATATTGTACATGCCTCTGTCTGCCATGATCATTTTAAGCTGGAGTTACTCATCTAATCCCTCATCTGTGCCTGATGGCCCTGTCTATAATGCTGGGAAGTATGGTCACTATCCTGGGGCTCCCTGCTGCAGTTGTTTCTTGAGTACGATGTTATGTAAGATGGCACAGACAGTCAGTATTTTTGCAGAGGTGGAAGGGATCATACTGCAAGGTACCTCCAGATGTGTCAAAACATTAGAAACATGACTTGAGCAAGCCAGATAATGCTCTAGGATATTTCTAGTCTGTGCATGTGCATTTTTGTAACCTTATTCAGTGGGGTTGTATGAGTTTCTCATGGAAGTCATGAACCAAGGTTCCTGCATCCCCTACCAGATGTTCTTGTGAAAACCTTAGCCCAGGTCACAAGTTTTACATATGTGGGAGTCATGGAAACTGCCAGGGTGATCTCTTACATTATTGATGATACTTTGTGCATTACAGACCAAGTGACAGTTGATGGAATGATAGCCATTTCTATTAATGTATCTCCTTCCCAGTTCACCAGGTGGAGCTTTTATTTCAATGTGGGTACAGTCTATGACCCCAGAATCTCAGGAAATTGTGTTATGGCATAGACATTTTGCACTGTGGTAGCTCTCTCCTCTAGGGTACTTGGAACCATAGATGCTCCCCCATATGTTGCATCATTCCATTGCATTGCATTGCATCAAGAAACTGGTGGAATATTCTTGAGGCAGAGGTCTATGACCCCCTCCCACTCTGTCCCCTTTGGGTCTCTGAAAAAGTCTGTGTAGCTAGTATACATGGTGGTACGCATTCTTTAGCTTCCACTGGGATGGGTTCTCCATGATTCCCATTGGGCCTGATGAGGAATGCAGATGTCTATTATTTGTTCTATAGCATCCCTGTCCATCTTGTAATGCTTTATTATTTCCATTTTATGTAGTCCATTGTAGAACAAAGATGGTCTGAACAGTCTAGGCCAAGGTATGGCAGCAGTAGTAGCTTGTATTAAAGCCTGTTATGCAGTAGCATTGCTAAAGTGGTGTGAAAGAGTCAACTGCCCTGAGCACAAAGTGTTGGGGGAGCAATCAGTCAGTCCCAATTGTCTTTTAATGCAGTACCAGCTTTTAAAAGCTGGTATTGAATTTGCAGTCAAGCCTAAGTGCTGTAACTCTCTGTATATGGTCTAAAGTGTAAGAACTGCTAGTAATTGCAAGTTTGCTATACTTTAAAGTAAAAAAAACAAGCAAATATTTTTAAATGTAAAACCTGAGTACTATAGACTGCTCTAATGCCTATCTGGGTGCAGAGTTCATAGAGCTGTATATCAACCACTGACAACAAAGACAGAACTGTGTCTAAAGTCTCATGAAGCACACACATGAAGGGATTGCATCATCAGTCTGCTACAATGGTTAAGTCTCTCCTAAAATGTATTCTGTGGCTTAAAATATTTTAGTCCCCTTAGTGTTCACAGTAGTTTGGGTTTGCATGTCACCATCTGTTGAGTAAGCCAGTTCTGTCTATCACTGTTGTCTTTCACAATGAAATTACCAGAATTGAACCCTGCCTAAGTCTGCCATCTGGAAACCTGCATATTAACTGCTGATGCCACAAAAGAGATCATTGTTACAGTTGTCAGAAAGCACACACTTAAATGGATGACTTCAGTGGTGTGTTTGAAACCGTATGATTCATAAAATCTGTTTGAGTTATCAGTAGCCATGTAACTGTTCATCCAACATTGATTTATCCACATCATATCTGTTGATTAACCTACTGGTATACATTTGGGACACAATTCAGATACGCTGTTATACAACCCCAGTGAGAATAGCTAGATTTGAACAACTACCTATCAATGTCCATGGTCTAAAAAGCTGTGTCTGAACTGATTCTGCAACAGATGACTTGAAACTACAAGTGTCAAAAAGTGTGCACTTTTAAGGTCTGACTGGATCATTGTTTTGTAATGCTCATGAGCCCCCTAAAATGTATGTTGAGGGATCAAAATCCTTTAGGTATGTCAGTGTTCATAAAAGTGTGAGTCAAGCATATCACCATCTATTGGTTACTGCAATTGGGTCTGTCACTGTTGTTGGACAAACATGCATTAGTCAAACATTGCCATACCTGAACTCCTGCCTAAGTCTACAGTCCAGAAAACATGCATTAGCTGCTCTCATCACAGAAGATGTCTTACTAAAATTGTCAGACAGAACATATTTCAAGGGATGATGTCATCATTGAGTTACAAAGCAAATGTCTGGCTTAAAAGTGATTGAGAACTGTGAGTTCCCTCTTCTGGTGTAAATGTTTCTCCTGAGAGTAAGTGCACACACCAAATCTGTTGAATAATATACTCCTGTCTGTCACTACAGTCACAGACACACAAACACACACTAGTTAGTCATTGCCAGATTCAAATAGCTACCTAAGTCCTCAATCTAGAAAATATTATATCGACGGCTAACACCAAGGAATAGGTCTTACTACAAGCATGAGACCAAACATATTTGAAGGGATGACATCATCATTGTGGTGTAAAGCAGATGTTTGGGATAAAAGGAAATGAACTTGTTGTGGGAGCCCTCTCCCATGATAAACATTTCTCCTGAGTGGAGATGTACACACCAAATTCATTATATAAGCCAGTCCTGCCTTTTATCACACTCACACACTATCACACTAGTTAGCCATTCAAAGACCTACCTAAGCCCACACTCTAGTAAGCTTTGTATCAACTGCTGACATCACAGGAGAAGTCTCTTACTACAAGTGTAATACTGAACACATTTGAAGGGATGACATCATCATCATTGTTTTGCAAAACAGATGTTTGGGATAAAAGAGAATGAAACTGAAGTAGATACCCACTCCATGAGTAGAAATTTCTCCTGAGTGGAAGTGTGCACACCAGATCAGTTGGATAAGCCAGTCCTATCTGTCACTACAGTCACACTCACTGTTACAAAGTTACTCACTGCTACATTTGAACGCTTACCTAAGTTCACAATCTAAAGAGCATTGTATTAACTGCTGATGCCATGGGAGGAATCTTATTACAAGTGTCAGCACATGATTTTAGTCTACATTGCATATGTTTGGGTGAATGGGCAATGTGTTTTAATGGAAACACAAAACAGCAATGTGTCTTTCACAAATCAGTACATACTGTAGCAACAGCTGATATATCACTTTATTCACGGTCATTGTAGTGTGATTGATATCTATGCATGTCATGTTAAGGTTTAGAGACCAGTTATATGACAGCTGATACCGACAGATGTCAACCAGTGGATTGCCACCTATGCGTTCCCGTCTGTTCATCTCAAAATTATTGTATGAAATTCATAATTTAGTTCGTGGATCATTGTGCAGACTTTCTGGTGTGTGTGCATTTTGCATGGTGACTATAATCCATACAAGCCAAACATATAAAAGCACAGTAATTCATACTACTCAGCGGGTAGGTGCCCAATGGCCATACTTCATCAGATTACATCAGGAATGGTAATGCATTTCAGTGCAACAATCATTTACATTATGCAGTAAGTAGACAGCATTACATTAAACACCTCATATCCTGACTCCAATAAGCTAATAAACCGTACACAGTACAAGTCACTGTCATTACTTTCTTTCAGTCAAAATCACTTACTGAAACACACTACTGACAATCTCATTTGTGAGACTAATGCAAGGCATTATTGCCTGTGCAATTATTTTTTTCAGTTTTTCAATTTAGAACAGGAAATAACAATGGTCTATAGTGCCCCATGCCAAGTGTCACAAAAACAAGGAGTACATGCATATAAACATGTAGGATTGTGAACCATTTATAACTTGTGTGTTTTGGTAATGTATTCCGTGTCATCATTTAAACATCTGTCATGGTCATTACAGTAGAGTTTTCATAATATGGATAATGCAGGGCCATAGCTCTCTGCTGTCCACATACTCAAATAATGTACAGATGTTCAAGTCATAATATTGTTGTGTTCCTCCTACAGTATGTGTTGTTTTAGCAAATCATTGCAGACTGAGGTCACTACATAATAACATTCATGTATGTGTCAGATTTTATATCCTTCAGAAAATGCATGATAGTGCTACATTTTTTATTATAGCAACTTCTTAGGTGAAAAGGAGCAACAATTGTAATCTGTCCTGTTTTTAAGCCTTTGTCCACCCATTACTTTTGGCTTTTTTCCAGATGTCTTCCAGTTAGAGATGGGAAGATAGGAGCAGGGATGTGATACTGCTATGCTAAATAAAGGAATATGTGGGATACTTGTGTTGGACTATCATATCTATGCAGGACTTCCTAAGGGAAAATGACATTAAACAGAAAACCTTAACTAATGTGTGATCTACTGCTGGATTTGAGCACCTACCAATCTTCTCAATATTCTAAAAGCTGAAGAATTATCTGATCATGCCCCAAAACAAGTCAAATTTCAGATACGAAAACTCATACATTTGAGGGGACATTGAAAAAAGTATGAAGCAAGGAACTATGTGTGCATCAGACTTCATAAAAGTACTGAGAAATGAAACATCCCATATGTTATACATTGAACCCTGCACACAGTTAAGCATATACGAAAAACAGATTGCTCATAGTGTTATCAGTATTGCTTTCTGTCAAACAGCAGCGTTAAGCACAGAACCAAGAAGAGCATCATAATAATGTGGTTGGAGGCAGAGTCCTCAGTTTTTGACATAGGATATGAAGTGGTTTGAGGGCCATTTCTGCCAATGTGTGTGGTGTGTGAAATGATTTTTTTACCAGATGAATGATGTGAAAAGGGGTTCATAGCACAGTGATATGGCAGTGGTGAAAATGGGGAGCAAGCGGGGGATAAGACACTGGGGAAAGAATACAGAGATGTGCAGGATGGTTTTGGAAGAGCACCATAGCTATCCATTTCTTCAAAAGGCAACAGTGTATTTCAAATAAACATTTTAGGAGTTTTAATAGTCACCACATCATGAATGTGTGACAATAACTTAATAAAATTGTGTGGCCAACTGGAGCAAATCAAGTGTGTCATACATGCACACATTAGTGATGTTAAGAGTTATGCTTGGGGTGTAATATTTTGGGGACAGGTGCCCATTTTATTTATTTATTTATTTATTTATTTTGAGTGAGAGGAATGTTGGGGGAGTTATTTAAGAATGCATAGGTTGGGTAGACATGGTAGGTTAAGTAGCAGGTGCAGACAAACAGGATGTACAAGACAGACAGGGATTGGTGATAGACACAAAAGGTTAGAGGACACTATGATTGGTGAATGGTATGGGACTTTGATAGTGCATCCTTGTCCAGCTTGAATACAGTAAGAATTTATTCCTCACCCTCTGAACTATCATCATGGTCTCCTGTCACAGACACATTGGACAGTGCAGGATAGGGCATTGCTTTGATGATTCAGTGCAGGATTTTGTTTTATTCTGCTGATGCAAGCACTAAGACCCCTCTCCATTACCTCCTCCACCATCCCTGTCAGTTCTTGATGGGTGACATAATCACCAACTCCATTGGCATTACTCTTAGTGGGTAGCAGTGCACCAATCCCTGAGGCAGAGTTAACTGATGCAGTTGCATCAGGTAGTACAGGATTTGTGGAGACAATGTTGACAGGTGGTGACCCAGAAGCGCTGGTGGCTTGTGTTGCCTGTGATGGTACTTATGCAGCCACCTGTGAAGGGATGGCATTCCAAGATTTTGTGACTGATCTAGCTCCCAATGCTGGTGGTCTGTTTTGCACCAGGAATTATACTACAAGTGTCATAAAAGAATAAACGTTTAAAAAGATGAGAGAGATAGAGATAAAGTTTAGGAGAGAGACAACAGAGAGAAATATTATAAATGCCATGCAGTTTTAATAAATCACAGTCCATGCATATTACCACATAAATATTAGATTTGTCACATTCGCATATGAATGTAAAGCCATACATGTTTGTTAAACTGCAAATTAATCTAATCTGTATTATCCACATTATACATAGAGTTGTGTGGCTTGCATATATGTGTTATGCATTTCATCTTATAAAATGCTCATGTAAAATGATTTTGATGTTATTCTATCTGATTGCAGAATAATACAACTTTATGTAATACAAATTGCTATTGCTTGGATTTGAACTCAACAGCTATGTTAATTATTACATTGCCTTATGCAATGTCTCACAATCTATATGTGCAAGTATACATGTTTTGCATATACAGAGAATAAGCCTACTCATTTGTGACTGCATTACTCAACTATGGACTGGTTTTCACAGATTTGATAAAATGATTTCCAAATCAGAGTTCTGATTAAATAAGTATCAATCATACCCGAGTCATAGCTACCTTGTGCCTCCCTGAGGTGCTGTAGTCTTTCCTGATGTGCCTCCCTATTACCTTCCATCTATGCAGTAGTTTTACAGAACAGAAAAAATAAAGAGCACCATGTCATGCCATTTTATCTCTTTCTAATGTTCCCCTATACATGGTTCTTAAAATACTCCTACCATTAGCTAAAGATGTCCTGCTTGTGCCTTTTCATGTCACTGTATTGATGATGGCACTGTTCATCAGAGTGTGGGATGTCAGCTGAATTGGTGATAACCTTGGGCAAACTATTCCAAGCCTCAGCCTTGTAATGAGACCCAGCATAGTCTCCCTGCAGCAGTTGTCAGCTATAATGTTTAATGAGGAGACCAACAAAGATGTTGGACTCCTCCTGACACCATCTTTGTGCTCTATACTGACACTACTCCATCATCATCCACCATGTCTTTTCAACATTTTCAGAAAAATTAACATGGGATTGGCACCCAATTCTAATCTCATGTGCATTACCTTGAGTGCAATGATGGACAACCTAGGCAACTGCATTTGCATGACAGAAAGAACAGAAATGGAAGGAAATAATACACAGGTATGATTCTTCAATATCCACTTTAGGTGTGAAACATGGCAGTTAGACTTGGCCATGTGTGCAGATCAGTGTATTTACAATTGTTTCACAGTGACTCCATCAAGTGATGGTTAATGCTATCTCATCTGGGATGGTTATGCATGTTCAATTGCTTGTTTATCAAATATGACATGACAATCTCAATGATGTTGCCATTCAGTGTCGTCATTATGTAAATTACTTTAAGTAATACACAATGCCTTGCTGGTACATACATTTAAAAAATATGAGTGATACCACCTAGAACTTGAACTGTGATAAAAATGAACTTGAACTTCTTTATTCTGTCTTTTAACTGTGTATTCCACAGGACAGTTAACATTCCCAGGGTGTAAATTGTGGTGTGCAATTTTGAGCAACAGTGGCGATACACCTAAGTCTGACAACTCTATAGCCATTGCACTTTGAGGTGATCCTTTAGTGAATTAATAATTTGGGCCATATATGTATTCCAGTCAAAAAGTTTCCACTTCATTGCTTTTTATTCATAGGATCATAGGTTGGTACTAGGCTATCGGCCCTAGGGCTTATACAAGCCTAGCCATAACAATTCCCTGGCTATTTCTTCCCACAATATTTACTTCCCTGGACCACTGTCTAGCAGGGTGACTGACATGATCCCTGGGGTGAATTTCCTATCTCCCACCCAATCGTCAAGGTTCCTTTGAAGAGGGCCAAAGAGGCTCTCTGCTTGACATGTATGGGCAGTCTATTCCAGAGTCTGGGGAGTCTCTGGGTCAAGAACCTATCCCTCCAGCATGTTTTGTTCATTGTGATGACAAGGTTTAGATCCCCGGAGCATGTGTCTCTGAGGGATTGGGATTTCTTTAAGTGTAGCATGTCCAACAGCTCTGGGTTTGACATGGCCTTGTATGTTAAGCAGAGATTACCTCTGAGTAGATGATATGTGACAGAGTATAGCTGGAGTTTTTTTAGATGGTCAGCATAGGGCATCTGCTTTAGGTCTGTGATTCTTTTAGTGAGGTGTGTCTGTAGCCTTTCCAGTTGTTGCAGATGTCTTGAGAGGTACATACCAAATGGGACATTGTATTCTATAATGGGACTAATGAGGGATGAGTACAGTGGGACAATGACCTCCTTTTTTCTAGATGAAAAGCCCTTAGTGATGAGGTGTGCCACATAGAAGGATTTCCTGAGTGTTGTGGTGAAGTGGTTATCGAAGGTAAGACCACTGTCCAACTGTGTCCCTAAGTCTCTTATCACACTTTCAGTGTTTAGTGTACTGCCACCTATGTGGTAATTTACAGGTACATGTTTTTCCCCAAAGGGGATAACTATACATTTCTTGGCATTGAGCTTGAGCCCATGGCTCTGGCACCAAGCATCTGTTTCTGTAAGTCCTTTTTATAGAATATCCACATAATGTGGGGATTCAATAATGGCTCCCAGTTTGCAGTCATCTGCAAACTTTGTTAGCCAGAGTCCCTAAGTGTTGGCCTGTACTTCAGAGAAGTAGATGCCAAACAAGAGCGGTGCCAGGACTGAACTCTGAGGTACTCCATTTGTCACTTGTCTGGAGCTGGATTTGGAATTGGCTACTTTTACAGTCTGGGTTCTGTCAGTAAGCCAGTTGGCAACCCATCAAGTGACATAGGGATTAATGCCCAGCTTAGTAAATGTATCTATGATTCCAGAGTGGAGGATGGTGTCAAATGCCTTGGCAAGGTCCAGATAGGCTGTTTGGACTGTCTTACCCTCTTCCACAGCTTTGCAGACTGATTCAAAGAAGTCAATCAGGTTCAGGAGACAAGATCTGCCTTTCACGTACCCAAACTGGGTGGAGTCCAGTGTTTGAAGGTTGCCAATGTCTTTATTTATAAGTTCCATGATAATACATTCCATGGCCTTGCAGATCAGGCTCATCAGACTAATGGAGTGGTAGTTCCCAGGATCCAAGTTGGATTCCCCCCTTGTGGAGTGGGATAACTGTAGCTGTGCACCACTCAGTGGGCATGAAGCTTGAGGTGAGGCTATGATTAAACATGACACTTAGGTGAGGTGCCAGTTCATTTTGTAGTTCATGTAGTACAAAGCCCCAGATGTCTTCTGGTCCCATGGATGCTGTATTCTTAGCTTTGGAGAGTGCAGTTTTTACCTGTGTGGCCTTTATTACCGGAATTTGGCAATCTTTCGGTATTGGGATGGGCCATTTAGGGGGTGAGAGGGGGGTGAAGTTGGCACTGAATCAATTTGCAAGGATATTGGCAATATCCTTGGGATCAGTATATTTAATGCCATTCTGTTGTAGCTCAGAGCAGATCTGAGCATTCCCATTTAGATTCTTGACATAGCTATAGAATGCCTTGTGGTTGTCTTTGGAATCTTTGGCAATTTTATTTTCGTAACTAGCTTTGGAGGATTTTATGAGGGATCTCAGCATCTTACTGAGGCTGGTAAGGGAGTTTTTTGCATCCTGGGATTTTCCTCTTTTCTGTAACAGCTTCTTCCTATTGTTGTAATCTCCGTAATACACACAGTACTAAAGTCAAGCATATACATGTGGCCAATTTGTGGTTGATGGCAAAGTTTTAATATATGCATTTCTTTTTTTTTTAGTTTTTGCTATAGGATGTGAAGTGCCATTTCTTTACAGTCATTTCTGCATACCAACAGTGCTCTATATCAACTGTCACAGAAAGAAAAAATAAACACTTTTATAATGCTAAGTTTGTGTGATGACCATTTGTTTTCAATAAGCTCATGATGCATTGATGTTATAACGCATATTGAGTGAAGGGCAATACAGACTTTACAAGATGTGATATTCTACACAGCATACTTCAATACAATATACACTTGGGGTAATAAAACCCATTATTCTATTGAAGACGTTACGACATATGTTTCTACCTGTGTTGTTGACCCATTCATATTTCCCTAACCACTAATGCTGCTAATTGTACTGCCTGATGCTTTTCAACAAGAACTATGTGCAACATTATGCACATGCAAGTGTGTTTTAACTATACTATGATCAGTGATATAAGTACCGCAGTTGACACATATTGCAGTCAACTTATTCAACATCCACTATACACACTTGTGTTCCATCCTTCACTTTCTGAATTGCAGGTGTAGTTCAGGTTCAAGTCCACACACACACACACACACACACACACACACACACACACACACACACACACACACACACAATTTATTATGACCCCTAAAATTCAACTATCCCTAATATAGATTTAAATCCTGCACTGCTTATACCGTTCTTCAGAACTTACTATATTAACATGTTGAGCCACTTACAAAGATACATAACAAGTGTTTTTTCTGCATTCAGTACTGGCCAAAGTGTTGACTAAGATGCAATACCACCAGTCTTATTTGTGTAATGGATAGCTAAGTCTTTGCACTTGTAAAATAACATTTTGAGTTTTTGCCTTGGGAATTAAACTGTCATTCAGTGATGGCCACCTCTGATGGGCCTTGACATGTAATGCCAAGAATCAAGCAAAGGATGAAACCAAGAAAAACAGAAATTCATAAATCACTGTGGTGATTTCTCAACTTTGTGTTCTTATACAAATAAAATGTTAACAGTAAGTATTCCTACTTTCACAGAGATGCCACTCTCTGTAGAGTTGAACCCTGCACCTATGACTTTAACATGAAACATTGATGTATTAAACAGTGCTTGCTACCTGAACATTACACAGTAATGTATAGACAATGAAGCACATGGACTCATATTTCTTCTATACTTACATTTAGACAGCAATAACCCATGATATGACACAGATGTCAGTTTTATTTTTCCTGAGTTTTGGCCATAAAATATGAATGGCAATTCTCTACAGTCATGCATCCATGCTGTCATTGCTCCATACCAACTGCAGAACAAACAAAAATTAAACCGTTTAGAATTGTGTACTTAGTTTGGTGGCTTGTTGTTTTCATTTGCATCATTATGCATTTATAAGACATATTGGGGAAGGGTCCATACAGGGTATAAAGGGGCAGATGTTCTGCACAGTATATATCAGTACAGTGTGCACAGCTATGCTCATGCATATTTTAAAGCTGTGCTGCTGAACTTTTCATATTTCCCAAATCATTATGATGCAAATTAAACTGTCTCATACTTTTGAACAAGAACTATTTGTAACATCATGCACATACAAGTGTAATTTTATTATAATCGATGCAATGAGTCTGTAGGTGACACAGATCTCAGTTATCATATTTATTATATATTGTACACACTTGTGTTGTAACATTCACATTTTAAACTGCAAGTGTGCATGCAGTTCAATTACACAAAAATTAATTTAGTATGATCCTTAGAATTAAACTGTCCCTAATGTGGTGTCAAATCCCAGACTGCTTGTGATGCATTTTATCACATGCTTCATTAACACATTGAGCCAATGAAAGGGTTACATAACAGGTGCATTTTCTACATTCATTATGTCCAGAGTGCTGAATAAGGCACACCATAACTAGTCTCATTTGAGAGATTCATGGCTAAGTCTTTGCATGTTCAAAATAAAATTTTGAGTTTTTGCCTTGGAAAGGAAGCTGTCATTCAATGATAGTCACTGGTGATGGATACCAATAAGCAATGCTCAGTGTCATGTAAAGAATGAAGCTAAAAACAAACAAAAAACTAAACACATTATGACTCATTATGATGATCTCTCAATTTTATGTCCCTACATCAATAAAATATTAATAACTAGAATCCCTATTTTCACAGAAACATTACCATCTGAAGATATGAACTCTGAAACCATGGCATTACAGTGAAATGTTGACATGATTAACAGTATTTGCTACATGAACATTGACATTGTAATGTACAGAAAGAGTAGCATGTGTACCCAGCTTTGTAATTCTGACATTTACATTAAGAGAACAAGACAGCCATGTTTTCACACAGTTGTCATTTGTCCTGTCACAATACAAGTCTTGCTGAATGTGATCCTTGTGGGAGTTTTGATAGTCAGACATGGGAAGTATAAATGTTGGCAAGACAAGATTGTGTAATTTCCTTTTGTGTGCATTACTCCATTATGATCCCTGTGTTCCATGAATGTATCACATTTTGCAAAGAGTTAAGACTTTTTTACTGTATGCCTACATTGCATACATTTGATATTACTTACAGCCACTTTGTCATCATGGACACATTATATTCTCACAAAGTTTTACTAAACGGTGTATCAAGGTTCTCTCTCAAGTCACTGAATGTTTGTCAAACCTTCTCAGTTAGACTGTTCTCTCTGACACACTCTGTAAGTGTACTTCTCATTAGCAGGAGTGATAAATAAGCAATTGCACATGCATAACAGCTAATGTGCTGCACTTGCAATGTATTGCTTTGCCAAAGTTCTGAATACTCACTCTTGTACTGCACAGGTATGTGTATGGCATCATGTAGGTCCTAACACCATCTTTATCTGCCCAATATCTTGACCAGATTGAGTGAGTCAATTATAATGAGCTGTCAACTGATTTACATATTCCACATGCCCAGAGGGGTTAAACTACCCCCATCTAAGCAGAACCTGGGGCTATGGGACTTCCATCATTCTAGGGAAGACCGCTTGGTTTTCTTAGAGCTGCAAAATGAAAATGATGTTGCTGATTGTTAGAACTGATGCATTTACAATACTTTTTGGTGAAGTCACTTACAATCTAACAAGATGTTATGTTCTATACAGCTACTACTTACAAAGTTATATTTAGAGTGTTATTTGCAATGAGTGATGTTTAACTTTACAAAGTTGTGTGTCTTATGCACATGCGACAGTTGGTATTGTAGTGCTCCTTTACTTCTATTTCATGGATTTCTGATAATATTCTGTGGATGCTGACACATATATGACTTGGGAAGTTAAGCTTATGTAGGTTGCCATTATTGTTCTCTGCTTATATTGTATATTCTTATATTTTGATATATATATATATATATATATATATATATATACACACACACACACACACACACACACACACACACACACACACACACATACACATGTATAGATTCTGTATCCCTGACATCAGTTTTATGAAGTTATTTCCATGGAGGGGTGTGGCAATTGCCTTGCATTGAGCTAATTCGGATATGATATTAATGATTTAAGTGCTGATGCTTGCATAATGCATTTTTTTTCTGTCCAGTATTACATCAGCTTGTATCCTCTCAGCCTCTGTTGTGTTGCGTGTTGTCTTTGATATATTTTTCCTTTTTACTTCACTACAGGGTTATGGTACCTAAATCAACAAAGAATGCATCAGTCCCATGTAAACCTCAATTCTCATATGCTAAGAATGAGGTAATTGTCCAGGACTTCCATCTCCATGGGACACAGATCTTAAATCCTCGCTTAGCTAATTATGACAATGTATAAGACAGCTGCAAAAATATCAACTAGTGATGCTCTAGACATACCATTCACATATATGGTTTCCCTGAGTTTAACCAAACATAACGTTTGTCTGACAAATACAGGGGTGTGATTTAATGTTGATGGTATGCATGGCCAAACAGGTGATATGTTGATGGTATATAATGTTGCTACAGGTAAGTGGGGGGGTGGGAGTGCGTGCTTATGCCCGCGCGCATGTGTGTTTGTGTGTGTGTGTGTGTGTGTGTGTGTGTGTGTGTGTGTGTGTGTGTGTGTGTGTGGGTGTGTGTGTGTTTGAGTTAGGGTTAGGGTTGGGGATGAGCGAAGGATGGTGTGTAGTGTTGTTTGTGTGTGTGTTTGTGAATGTTTGTGTGTTTGAGTCTGTCTTGTGTAATGGCAGTGTTACAGGAAGGTTTTAATGACATTAAAATGTAGGCTTAGGGTTGGGGGAAGGGGCACCATTAAGATTACAGTTAGCACCCATTACTAAGGTGGTGCAGGGGGGCAGAACAATTGAAACAGTTTTAAGTTTTTTTTTTTTTTTTTTTGCCATCATATCTTATGTTTTATGCTTGTCATACCTTAATCAATAACAATTTTGCGTGTCTAGGGACATCTAGTATTGAGGAGCAGTGACTACCTGCACATGGTATTGACATTGTTTTTTTCCTGTCATTATAGATGTAGAGATAGACATATAGATATAGATATAGATATAAATATAGATATAGATATAGATATAGACATCACTCTACCCATCTATCTTTATAGAGGTTATTTGCATTGGTAGGTGATTGTGGTCATTTATTTGTATTTCTTATTTTTTTCTGTTTTCTTGGCATAATCACAGGTAAAGCTGATGCTAGAATTGTAGAGCTCCTACTGCTTGATGCCAGGGGGGTCAGGTTCAAACTCCAGGATACCTCCAAATATATCTAAACATCAGAAACATGATTTGAGCACACCACATACATGCTCTATGATATATATGGTCTTTATGTGTGCATTATTGTAACCTTATTTATTGGTGTTGTATGGGATTCTCATGGGAGCGATGAGACAAGATTCCAGTGTATATCCTGTATCCCTGACTAGATGTCCTTGTGGAATGTTGCTCCATGAAAAAAATATACATGTCAGAGGTGTACCATATGTGCGAGTCATAGAACTGCCAATATGACCTGCTCACACATTATAGACGATACCTTGTGCATTATGGACCTCCTGACAGTTGATGGGATGATACCTTTTTCTGATTATGTACCTGTTTCCCATGTCACCAGGTGAAGCTTTGATTTTAATGTGAGTGGTGTCTATGGCCCACATTACCACATGGATAATGTACTATGACATAGATATTTTGCATGGTGGTAGCTCTCTCCTCTTGGGTATGTGGAAACCAGATATGCTCCCCCACATGCTGCTGCATTGCATTGAGAAACTGGTGGAGTATTCTTGAGATGGAGGCCTGTGACACTCCCACTGTGTCCCCTGTGGGTCATTGAAAAGTCCCTGTAGCTAGTATATGTAATGTTAGACATACCTTAGTTTTCACCGGGATGGATTCTCCATGATACCTATTAAGCCTAAGGTGAGGACAGCAGATGTTCACTATTTGTTCTATAGTATCCCTGTCCATCCCATAATGCTACATTATTTCTATTTCATGTAGTCCATGGAAAGTTAAATGTGGTCTAAATACCCTACGTCTCCTAGGTCAAGGCCTGGCAGCAGCAGCAATAACATCTTGTATGACAGCTTGTTGCACATACAGATTTATAATGGCTGCTGCAAACCCTAACATTTTTTCAAAGTTGCCCTAGGTCTGTATTCCAGTATGCCTCAGAATCCAGAGCTTAAGAGAGAGTGATGGGCTCACGCTCATTTTATACACTTCTGAATCACTTGGCTATGCTTGTTTGCTTCATTTACATGTACTTCAGTTCTTTATTCTTTCATTAGTATATTCGACCACTAACACTTGTTTTGTACCTGGCTATGTTTTAGAGTGGTTTTCTAAATTGCAGCAACTCTCTCATTACTGCTTGTCACACAAACAGACTTAATGTGTCATGTAGGTGCTCATGAATCCCAGCCTATATCTTTCAATAACTGCTTAATATTAGAGCTTTGGCCGGCTAACATCTACCTGAAATCAGCTGGACATATAAGTGAATTTAAGTATACTTTTATCTGCTCTTTTGCATATAGTATTGTATTTAATTTATTTATTTGTGTTTTTCACTGAATATTAACTCAACTGAAGTTGTGGTTGTCTCTCTATGTTGGTAGCTGTGAAATTGCCCACCCCTCTTGTAGATTTGTATTTGGATACTCCTTCTGGGCCTATCTCATTTGCTCACTCAACTGAGTGCAGTGAGATCATATTCTGATTTCAGGCACTTCTACTGTGTACAAAGAGAGCGTTTGGGAAGGACAACCCCTGTAGCCTCTTAATCCTGCTCTGTTCCTTCCCTCAAAAAAAAAAAAATATATATATATATATATATATATATATATATATATATATATATATATATATATATATATATATATATATATATATATATATATATATATATATATATATATCATTCATCTGCTCTTACTGTAACTGTCTTAGTTGCTCTTCTGCGTGCTGTTATCTGTTCAGTCGCTCTTACTCTGCACTTATTCCTGCTTGTTAGTAGCCTTTTAATTTACTGCCTTCTGCACTTGTTTTTTAGTCATTTGTTAATTTAATTGCATTTATTTGAACTGTATTTGCCGTAGTGTTGCTACACGCTCGGGTGTGTTGGCCTGCACTACAATTTAAATTGTATTTACTGCTGTTTTAACTGCTTTTCTGTAACAAAACAAATTCTAAGCTTGTTTCCTGCCTTTCCTATAACTAGTCAAGTCCAGATACAGACTTGCTCAATCCAGGACTGTTGGTAAGCTTCTGAGCCCCCCCCCCCCCCAAAGCCTTTCTGTGTTGGAGGGAAGCCTTCTAGCTTATCAGTGGGAGTGGTAAGCACTAGGTAGCCTATCTACCATGGGAAGAGTGGGTTTTGACCCTGAAACTGTAGTTCATTGGCCGTTTGGGCAGTTTTTTCATCTCTTTCTACTTTCTGGTTAAAAGCCAGTTTTGCGTTTGGTCCCTGCCTTTCCTATAACTAGTGTAATCCAGGTACAGTTTTGCTGTATACAGGGCTGTGGGTAAGCTTCTGAGCCCCCCAAGCCCTTCTGTGTTGGAGGGAAGCCTTCTAGCTTATCAGTGGGAGTGGTAAGCACTAGGTAACCTATCTACCACAGGAGGAGTGGTTTCTGGCCCAGAAATTATAGTTTATTGGCCGTTTGGGAAGCTTTTCCATCTCTTTCAACATTCTGATTTAAAAGCCTGTGTTTGCGCTTGTTTCCTGCCTTTCCTGTTACTAGTCTAGTCCAGGTACAGATATGCTGTATCCAGGACTCTTTGTAAGCTTTTGAGCCCCCCAAGCCTTTCTGTGTTGGAGGGAAGCCTTCTAGCTTATCAGTGGGAGTGGTGAGCATCAGGTAGCCTATCTACCACAAGAGGAGTGATCCCTGGCCCAGAAATTGTAGCTATTTGGCTGTTTGAGCAGTTTTTTCCATCTCTTTCAACTTTCTGGTTTGAAAGCCGCACTTGTGCCTGTTTCCCACCTTTCCCATAACTAGCCTAGTCCAATTACAGAGTTGCTGTATCCAGGATTGTTAGTAAGCTTCTGAGCCCCCAAGCCTTTCTGTGTTGGAGAAAAGCCATCTAGCTTATCAGTGGGAGTGGTAAGCACTAGGTAGCCTATCCTCCATGGGAAGAGTGAGTTTTGGCCCAGAAATTGTAGTTTATTTGACCGTTTGGGCAGTTTTCCATCTCTTTCAACTTGCTGGCTTAAAAGCCTATGTTTGTACTTGTTCCCCACCTTTCCTGTAACTAGTCTAGTCCAGGTACAGATTTGCTGTATTCCAGGACTCTTTGTAAGATTCTGAGCCCCTCAAGCCTTTCTGTGTTGGAGGGAAGCTTTCTAGCTTATCAGTGGGAGTGGTAAGCATTAGGTAGCCTATCTACCACAAGAGAAGTGGTTCCTGGCCCAGAAATTGTAGCTATTGGCCATTTGGGCAGTTTTTTCCATCTCTTTCAATGTTCTGGTTTAAAAGCCGCACTTGCGCTTGTTTCGCACCTTTCCTGTAACTAGCCTAGTCCAGATACAGAGTTGCTGTATCCAGGACTGTTGGTAAGCTTCTGAGCCCTGCAAGCCTTTCTGTGTTGGAGAAAAGCCTTCTAGCTTATCAGTGGGAGTGGTAAGCACTAGGTAGCCTACCATGAGAGGAGAGGTTCTTGGCCCAGAAATTGTAGTTTATTGACCATTTGGACAGTTTGTCCGTCTCTTTCTACTTTCTGGTTTAAGAGACCACATATGCACTTGTTTCCCATCTTTCCTGTAACTAACCTACTGGGTAGCACTAGAAAGCCTTAAACTGATACAAGCCTTCTAGCTTAGGAGAGAGACTTTGGAGTGATTAAGTATCAGTTTTCTGTACTTTCTTGCTGTACTTAACTGTTTTCTGCCTAAACGCAGATTTTGCAGCGTTTATTGTGATTTATAAGCTTGTTTTTCTCACATATTGTACTTATTTGACTGCCTGCACTTTTAAAAAGTTGTTTTTTGCTTAAATAATTTAACTGTTGTAGGCTACACACTAAGCTGCGATAGCCTTTTCTGATTGTTTGTAGTCATTTAAAATTATTTTAAGTGTATTTTTTACTGTTTTTGTCTTATCTTTTCAAAAAAAAAAAAAAAAAAATTCCTTGTTTCCTGCCTTTCTAAGCTAGTATAGTCCAGTTTTTAGGCTAGTGCTGAATTCAGGGCTGTGATACTAGTTTCTGAGTTGCCCATACCTTACTTGGATAGAAGGAAGTTTCTCTGTTCACCTGTGAGAGAGGTGAGCTTTAAGCAACCTATCTGTCCCTGGAGAAGTGGTTCCAGCCCAGAAGTTAGTAGTTTATTGGCCATTTTGGGCTAATTTCTATCTCTTTCATTTCCCTACTATAAAAACCACGTTTGCTTGGTTTTGCACACCGGGCAGTGCCGGTTAGCTACGGTTAAATTATTCCTGGCTCCACTAAGTCTCCTCTTCAGATTTTGCCTTGAAACTAGTCTAGCTCTCAAACTAAGCACTCAAAAAGCATCTTACAGCCCAGCACTTGCTCAGACCTAATAGCAAGCACTAATATACCCTGGCACTGATTGCCCAGCAGGGCAAGGCTCTTTATTCACCCCTCACCAACCAAGTGACTAAGCAGCTCACCCTACTATTCAGGCATGACCAAAGGGAAACTTCAGGTGTACTCTCCAGTCCAGCTGGTGAATCTGGGTATCCTGAGGCAATGTTACAACTGCCTCATGTACACAGACAACCCTCTCCTCCTACCACAAAACACTAACATATGCGAGAGATGCAATTATATAGACAAACTGAAAGCTAAGCTGTCTCCACCCAAGACTGAAACAGACAGTCAAGAGGAGAAGGTTAACACTTGCACCACAACTCCAGCCGCACACAGACCTACTAAAACAGCACTAGCAAAAAATACACATAAATACACAAAATCATACTTGGAGGCCCTAAATAAAAACCTGCAAAAGCATTAAAGACCTCCAAAGCAGACACCCAAACAACCTGCACTTCCCGTCACAAACCAGACAACACATAAAACACAAAATCAGTGTGCCGCAAAATCACAGCCCTTAAGGTGAAATAACACACCTAACACAATAGTAATAGGTGACTCTATAGTCTGGTACACTGACGTCCCACTCACTAGGCTGGACAAGCAGAAGGTTACTGTTAGCTGTCTGTCGGGAGCCAGAATCCACCACATAACACAAGCACTCAGGTCACTCCAGAATAAGTACAAATATGACTCTGTCATTGTTCATGTTAGTGTGAATGACCTGAGACGTACCTCCCTGGACTACATGAAAAGAGACATGGAAGAGCTCTCTGATCATGTAGCCCAGGCTGGTATGACCCTGACCCTGAGTAGCATCCTGCCCTCACCAAGAATGATACCTCAGTATAAAGAAAAAATGATCGATTTCGACAATTGGCTAAGCTTCTGGTGTCATTCAAAGGGGATCCAGTGTCTGTCAGCCTGGGACGACATGCTCGACAAGCCGAGTTGCTTCACAAGAGATGGCTTGCACCTGTCACCCCTAGGCTTTTGAATATTGGCCAAGGCTCTTGCTGCCCCCATAATGCCTTTTTTAGGCAAGGCTCAAAAGTCAAACTCGCCTCCGTAAACAGCACAATTAACAAAAAACTGAGGATTATGCTACTCAATGCCAGGAGTTTAAATCTCAAAATGCACGCACTCAAAGCACTCCTCAGTATGGAGAACATCGACATCTGTGCAGTAACTGAAACCTGGTTCAAGGCTCCAAAGAGCACCCCAGTACTACCGGGCTGCAACTCATACCACACATTTCGGCCACAGAACATGGATCAAAACACAAAAGGAGGGGGTGTATCCATATTCATCAAGGATACCTACACCTCCAGGTTAGTAGCGCAGCATGATACCTCAGAGATCATCCATGTGCAACTAACATCGGACAAATCTGCAATGCAAATTGTGGCCTGCTACAGATCACCCTCCATATCCCAGGACCACCACTCCACCTTTCTGGAGACACTGGAAAACATGAAGGTCCTACCAAACACCCTGATACTGGGCGATTTCAATTACCCTACCATTCACTGGGAAAACTACTCGAGTACAAATTCCCAGGCCCAGCGCTTCCTGGAATTCATCAACTCAAATGCCCTGGATCAGCTAGTAAACTCCCCTACCAGAGGTGAAAACATATTGGACCTGGTCATCACCAACA
The DNA here is from genome assembly GCF_019279795.1 of Protopterus annectens. Classification (NCBI taxonomy): domain Eukaryota; kingdom Metazoa; phylum Chordata; order Ceratodontiformes; family Protopteridae; genus Protopterus; species Protopterus annectens. The sequence continues at coordinate 1,526,734,608 of NC_056737.1, read as the reverse complement.
TGTGTGACAGGTGTTTCACACCAGAGGTCAACCTGTTACTGGTTAGATCAGATGATAAACTAATCACTCTGGATGTCCACACCCCACCACCACCCCTAACTAAGGAAACCACAGTAAAAAACTTTTCTAAAGCAAACTTCACCTTACTTAGGACAGAGGTGGTAAGTTTCACAGCCCCCATGCTAAAGGATAATGCTGCCCAAGGTGCAGAAACCTTTACAAATGCACTCTATGAGCACCTACAAGGATGCATGGATCATGCCATCCCTAGCAAAACCAAGACTCACTCCTCTAAGAGAAGGAAACCATTTTGGTGGACCCCTGCAATAAACAGGCTATACAATAGAAGGAGGAAACTAGTTCAGAAAAAAAGCAAATCCCAAGAAGGAAAGACATCCCTGATCAGTATCAGTAAGAAACTGAGGTCCCTCATGAAATCATCCAAGGCTAACTTCGAAAGAAAAATAGCCAAGGATTGAAAAGATAACCACAACGACTTCTTTAGCTATGTTAAGAATCTAAGTGGCAACTCACAGATATGCACTGAACTAGTGCAAAATAGCACAAAATATACTGAACCTACTGATATTGCCAACATCCTGGCAGATAGATTCAGTGCAAACTTCACCCCCTCTCACCTCCAAAAGGACCCATAACAATACCAGAAAAGTGTAGTGTTCCAAAAATCACAGACGCACAGGTGAAAACAGCCCTTTCAAAAGCCAAAAACACAGCATCAATGGGAACAGATGGTGTCCCAGGCTGCGTCTTGCACAAACTACAGAACAAACTATCCCCCCACCTAAACATGCTGTTCAACCTCAGCTTCTCCACAGGCCACGTGCCCATAGAATGGTGCACAGCAACGCTTATTCCTCTCCACAAAGGAGGGGCCACAACTGACCCTGGTAACTATCGCCCCATAAGCCTGACTAACCTGGTCTGCAAGGCTATGAAGCGCATCATCATGGAACTCATTAACAAAGACATTGGGAACCTCCAAACACTTGACCCGACTCAGTTCGGCTTTGTTAAGGGCAGATCATGCCTACTACACCTGGTTGACTTCTTCGAGACAGTCACCAAGGCCATAGATGAGGGAAAGGTGGTTCACACAGCCTACCTTCACCTTGCCAAGGCTTTCAACACCATTCCCGACTCGGGTATTACAGAAAAACTCACCAGCCTGAACATAAACCCCTACGTCATGAGATGGTTTGCCAACTGGCTTACAAACAGAACTCACACGTTAAGAATAGCAGGCTCCAGGTCCGACTCTATACCAGTCACAAGTGGTGTCCTGCAAGGCTCGGTCCTGGGACCCCTACTGTTCAGCATATACTTCTCAGAAGTACAGGTAAACACAGGAGGACTATGGCTAACCAAGTTCACCGATGACTGCAAACTGGGAGCCATAATTGACTCTCCGGCTGACATGGACAGCCTCCAAAATGGCATTACTGAGACAGACACCTGGTGTCAAAGTCATGGCCTCAAGCTAAATGCCAAAAAATGCATAGTCATCCCATTTGGGAAAAACACAACACCCACAAATTACCACATAGGTGGCAGCCCCCTTAATACAGAAGAGGTAATAAGAGATCTGGGGACCCAGGTAGATAGTAATCTCTCCTTTGACAATCATATTGCCAAAGTAGTTAGGAAATCCTTCTATGTGGCCCATCTAATTACTAAAGGGTTTGCATCTAGAAATAAAGAGATTATAGTGACCTCTACTCGTCACTCATTAGACCCATCATAGAGTACAATGCCCCATTTGGGATGTACCTCACAAGACACTTCCAACAGCTGGAAAGACCATAAAAGTACCTCACCAAGAGGATTACTGGTCTCAAACATATGTCCTATGCAGCCCGACTGAAAAACCTCCGGCTGTACTCAGCAGCATATCGCTTACTCAGAGGTGATCTCTGCCTGACTTACAAAGCCATGTCCAACTCAGAATTGATGGACATGCTCCACCTAAAGAAATCCAAGTCACTGCAAGCCGCACACTCTAGTGAGCTAAACCTCACCACAACAATAAATAGAACATGCTGGAGGGATAGATTCCTGTCAGAGACTCCTCATGCTTTGGAACAAAATTCCAAATTACATCAGGCAGAGCCCTTCACTAACACTCTTCAAGAGAAACCTTGACGAGTGGATGGGTAACAGAAAATACACCCCTGGGATCACTTCATTGGCTCTGCTTGACAGAGGATCAGTTAATTAATCAATGGGGTGGCGAAAGCCGACACACTCTGGCTAAGCTTATAAATGCCCTCGGGCAGATAGCCTACTACCTGCCTATGAACCTATGAACCTATATTTAAGTCAGAAGCATAGTAAACATTTTGCATTATATATTTACTAATCAATTATGCATTATTGAATACATTCTTGAATTTCTCTGTGCAAGCTGTGAGATTGTATAAAGTCATCTGTCACTTGTTCTTTTTTATATGAATATCTATTAAATATTAAATTATTAGATTATTTTAAAGCTAGTTGTTGTCAGCTACCATATAAACCATAGCAACATCTTACTTTTAGAATGATTTACGTCAGTGTTTGAAGACAATGCTTAGGTAGGCAAATATTCTAATAGAATTATTTTAACTCTCAGTGTTTATCTGTCAAAAAATATTTCATTTAACAACTACTTCACTAGGGGTTGAATTTATTAAGGTACTGCCACATGTACACAGATGTGTACACATTGTAGAACCTTTACCTGATTCAGCAATCATCCTTACATGGTGCTGCATTGTCCTCTAACACAAAGATGTTCAGCATCAGGAAGGACTGGCTCTGCAGCTGTGCTGAATGCTCATGAGGCATTGCAGGGTGAGTAGAATATGTTAATTGGTCATGTGCTCTCTCTCTCTCACTGGAACCACCTCTAGAAAGGCATGTACACAGTGTAGCAATTTAAGAAAGCATTCAGCTGTGTAGCTCAGCATGGCCATTCCTCCATTGAGCTATTGGCCATGTTCAACCACTTAACATGAACATTGAGGGGTGAACTACTAGTTACTAGGGATTACTCTTTAAAGTTCCAGAAAGGCACCAATGGTACTACATGGTTCAGGGGGCTGGGGATGCACTAGACATTAGGGATAACTCTTTAAAGTGCTGTTCTGGCACCAACATCATAATAGGGATCTGAGAGTGGGAGGGATCTACTGGGTACCAGGGATGACTCTTTAAAGTGCCATAATAGCACCAGTGGAAGTATGGGGATAGCAGGGTGGGGATACACTAGACCTCCAGGGCCTAATACCTATATGGTACTTAAACTTTTATAGTTGTGGGGATAAACACATGGCCAAATAGGTATGGATAGGGACTGTGACTGTGTGTGTGTGTGTGTGTGTGTGTGTGTGTGTGTGTGTGTGTGTGTGTGTGTGTGTGTGTGTGTGTGTGTGTGTGTGTGTGTGTGTGTGTGTGTGAGAGAGAGTGTGTGTGAGTGTGTGTGTGTGAGAGTGTGTGAGGGGGGTCTATCTGTATATGTGTGTGAGAAAATTACTTTGGGGATACCTCTGCCTACAGAAGCAGCAGGTTACTATCATAATGTGGAGATTAGCAGTGGTTTGCACTTCGCAGTAATAAATGCGATTCAAGAAACATGCAAATTAGCCAATAATGAGGTCTCACCTCTTCACAGCTAACATGTTTCTGAATCACAAATGGACATATCATGATATAAGGGTGGCTTGTGTTAGGCATTTTCAATAATTTCCAGGTAGATTTCAAATATATATGACTTTCCAGCCTTTTGACATTTTCTGTTGTTTCTTAACAGTTAGCCTCTTCTTATTTTGTCTTTTCATATTGTGAAAAAAAGTGTTCTTACCATTTCGTTTTGCAGTAATTAAGCTCTCATAATGTTAAAGGGGGGTTTCTGATTCTAAAATGTATACTTTGTAGTTTAATGTCTTCACCAAAACTATATTTATAAAGTTTAAGAAACTTGTGTTTCTATTTCCACAAACACTATAGTTTAGTTTATAATGCTTTATTAGATGTTAACAGTATCTGAATACTGTCTTCAATAACACTGCTGATAAACCTGTACTGTAAAGACCCTTTTACATACAAGTCCAAACGCTAACTTACTGACTTTCTTGACTGTGTCTGAATAATTTCTTAATAATACAAAAACTCTGTAATGTTTTATATGCCTCTTTAGCCTTGGTTTTCAAGCCTAGTCTTGCATGTGCCTCACAGTGCCTATTCTTTATCTAGCATTTCACTACAAGTACATATATATTTCCCTTGAGAAAGGAACATTCTGTAGCTTTCCCTTGAAACTATTATTTCTGCATATCCCATACTTAGACAGTAAGATTATCTTTTCCTTTCCACTGAACTGTCTTTCCCTGAAACTGAATGCATACATGAAAACACAAGTCTGACTCTATATTTTCAGGCCTATTATTCTACTTTAATATACTACAGTTAACTCACTAAGAATACCTCCAGTCTAACAGCTCCCCCTGAGGTCCCTGACGAAAGTTTTACAGGGACCTTTTTGTAGTTAACTCATATCTGTATTGCTAACTATTGTAATCTGCTTTGAATATATGGGCTTTATGCCACCTCGTTCATAATCTGCAGATGTGCCCTGATAGATATTGATGTCCCTTATAGTCTCAAAGATGCTATTAGCTACTACCTTTAACAATCTGGCTAATGTAAGTAATTCCCAAATAGCTTTAACAGCTCCATATGCAGGAATATACCTGCTTCAGCAATTACCCCATTACCTAGATCCATAGTCTTTAGAGTCTTTAAGTCTAAGTTCTGATGTATGAGTGATATATTTAAAACCTGCACATTATTCTGAAAAGCAGTGTCTTACTTCTATGGTTTCTAAAACCAATTAGGCCAGGTAACTCTTTTAATCCTGCTGTTCCAGAAACAGCATGGAGAAAATGCCATACACATCCTCAACTTGTCTCTGTGAGTCTTAAGTTCAACAGAATATGGACTGTTAACCCTGTCTATTTTTCTTTCCCATCTCTGTATGCTGTAATGGTAAAATTACATTGTTTAATGCCTATGTTTCCTACCTTATAAACTGGTGCCTTATTGTACTATGATGTCTCTCTCTTACAGCAAATGAAACTTTTCCCTGTTGTCCATAGATTTAAATCCTCAAACATTGTACTGTTTAGTCCATTTTCTTTTTTATTGTATAGCCTATCAAGCATGGTGGCTATTTTCTGAAGACTAACTGAAATCAGCACTACAGGGATACATTTATAACTGGTCTTGAGCATAATGACCATATACTATATTAACATGTGTCTGTAACTTTTCAACTAGATTTTTGTTTAATAATTCTATTTACCTTTTTAATTTCTATGTGCTGCAATATATGTCTGCCTCCTAAATTTGTGTCTTAAATATCCTGTAAATTTTTATGAGCTGTAATAGTTTACTAAAACTCATGCTCTCTGTATTTCAGATCTATACCTTTGCATAGTGTTGTCAGTGTCATTTTACTTTCTGACTGATGTACAATAATTATGTAAAGTTCACTGTAATCTGTAAATTAATTAACAAATTAAGCCTGCCTTGTTATGCCTTGCATATATTGAATAACTGTTACTACCTATGCTTTAGATAACTTATTTTAATAAGCTTGCTGCAAATAATTCTGTCAATTTATCTTTAAACTAATGAGTGAATCATGTGAAGTGTGACATAATTGCATGTTGTAACTGAGTATGAATGTTATATTCTGAAATCTGACTGAAATGTACTATACTGAACACATAAAGGAACATGAATGTCATATTCTGAATCTTGACTGAAATTTACATTAAAGTGATACATATGTATAGTGAACATTTAAAATATCTGTGTATATCCTGGAAACTAACTAAAGGAATATATTTTGCCAGTGTTACCTAAACACAGACAAAAGCATAACAGAAAACTGGTAAATGTTATAATCTGGAAACTAAACTATTATTACCTTTTTCTGTCAGTATTGTCTTAACATAGATAAAAACATAAACTGAAAACTAGTACTGTTATATAATTGTCTGAAAATATTAAAACATTTTCATACTTGCTTTGACTCTAATTTACATAAATGCACATCTACTGTGCAGTTTTTCTGTTTGACTGTGCACCACAGCTCTTGAAAGTTTAGGCCCTACTCTGCATTGTCCCAGTCACTGCTAAGGTATTGCAGGCTGTTTTTAAAGTCCATGTGTCCTCTTCTTGTCCCTTGTTTCTTAGGCCTTCCAAACCTCCCCTTTTCCATCTCTTGTGCTAGGCTGGGTGACTGATGTTTTGACTGTATTTAAAATCAATCCTGGAAATGATTTCTGCAAAGCACAAAAAAAAAATAGTATCAGGTCCATAAAATAATATTTGCAGCTTTAACAGTTATAAATGGAGAGCATTGCTTGTTGCCCTGACTTTATTTAAATTTTTATGTATGAAAAACATATGTTGCTAATAAATTCTTGTAGCAAACTGATAATGTACTGTACTGAACTAAACCAATGTTACTAATAAATACATTGCTTGTTGTTTTGACTTTACATTTTCTGCATGAAATAAACAAATTCTTGTAAATCTGTAAGCAAACTGATAATGAACCATATTGAACTAAACTAATGCTACTACGAATACATTCTTGCAAGTCTGTAACTGAACTGATAATGTACTATAGTAAAATGTAAAGGCTGTAACTTTATTATTAAGTCAAATGGAAATCACAGTGGCATTTTGTTTTCCTGTCATAACCTCAAATGAAATTAAAGTAGTAATCTAATACTGTATTAATATTTTAACATTTTTTTGCATTTCTATACCTCTATAAAATGAATCTTAACCATTGAACTTTTTACATTTACTGTTGTGACCCTGAGGTCCTAACATACTTTTCTGTGTGTGAAACTCCACCCACTGTCTTAACATAGCCATTCATTTAGTTAACATAATTAAATTTTTTTAGTACTACTGAATGCTGCAAGAACTTATCATTACTGTCTACAATTTTCTTGAATAAATAGTTAGAATTGTAACTGCATAAACTGTCACTAAAAATATTAAATTGATTTTTACCATACTGATTTATGGCATGCAGTACTGTCTTTAATTTGGGTCTATATTATAAGACCGAAAGTGCATATGTGTGACTACATAAAAGTCGACACATAATGCACAAAACCTGAAAATAGTGAATGGCCACGTAATTGCATTTTTCCCTAGGGAAAAAACTTACGCAGCTGTTTGCTAAAAAAATAACTTAACACCTTAAACAGGTGGGGGGCTTTGCTCCCACCCCCCCCTAACTAAATATATCAACTCTGAGATTGCACTATAAGAAAGGAAAGGGCAGCTCCGTGAAGTTGGCCAACTATCTCCTTGCCGTATGACATATTAATTGAATCGCTTAAATGCGATTTGATGAATATGTGTCACTGTTTCCGTATTCACTCAAAAGCATTTTCGTGCTTCTAATATAGACCCCTTTAATTCAGCTCACTGAGCTGGCCTGTAATCTAATAAACTGTACTTTCTGCATGAAATATATACAACCTTGAACGATTGCATAGACACGTTTATTACTACAATTGAACTGATCTGATTCTGGAAGTTTACTTGTCTATCTTTTATACAAGTATGTAAACTTTCTTTATCTGGAAGTTTCCTTGTATGCCCTTTATACAAGTACATGAAGTTTATTCATATAGTATACACATTTATTACTAGAGTTGAACTGATCTAATTCTAGAATTTTACTTGCCTGCTCTTTGTACAAGTATAACATAGGAGTTAAACTTATGGCTTTAATGACACATAATATTTATGATGCATTCTTTTCATGCATGAGATCTGAACTTTTGACTGTACTGTCACTTTTAAAATGTAGCATTGACTTTAAAATTGTCATTCTGTAAACTAGCAAAACATTATTTAATATCTGTATTTTTTTTTTTTGCTTCTGTTCGTTTCAATATGTATTGCAACACTCTACTAACATAATACAACAGTCTTAATAATGTCTGCTAAACAGAACAATAATACAAATACTTCATTTTCTAAATCTGTAACCATAAGCCCTGTATTCTGCAAATTAACTTGACTGTCATTTCTAGCATACCCTACATAACATAAATGCATACAGTTACCCCTTTTTTTCACTTGTCACTCCCAATAACTCTTTCTGAGCACCTCAGCTGTGTCAAATGAACTCAAATTTATTTTATCTTTAACCAATATACCTGCATGTTCCTGTCATAACCAATTGTTCAAAGTCTGTACATTTGCACAAACTACTGCATGCAAATTCTTACAATTGTCATCTAGGTGCACTACTGTACATTTTGTAGCATTTTTATTTTTCCATAAAATCCTGATAATGAAGTGTAAAACAACATGTGACTCCCCAGCACTAGCCCAGTAATCAAGGAGCCTCAATCGTCACCACTAGCATCAGTGAGGGACAGCACATAGGGAGGATGACAAGTACATACACAGTAAAGTACAATTTCCCTTAGGAGCACACGGACATCACAGTCAGTCTGGGGATGGTTTCTCCCTCTGTCTCTCCAGATCCCCAGTAAGACTCCCCACTGGCACAGCTATAGGGTTATGATCTCAGCCGAGTGGTCAAGCCAAATCCTCCAGTACCCTCTCTGTCCAACCAGTGCTTCGTGCCTCTGCCCAAGTAACTGACACACACATACACACACTTTGAGATTTTATTTATATACAAACACATAAACTCCTGGGAAAGGCTGGCACAGGTTTACTAGCTATGCCCCTTCTGCCCAGACTATAAGGTAGTTATCACTGCCACCACCACCCTTTACCAGCTACTATAAGGCCCTTACAAAGGGTGACCAATTCTACTATGTAATGTTACTATTATTTAAATGGTAAGTGTGACCAACAGCAAGGCTATTTAAGAGTGGCCTGTACAGTGTTACCAAATACATATGCAAGTACTCAGCTTACATATCTCTAAACAAACCAGTCACAATTAAAAGGTTTAAATATATTTAATAATAAATAATAAAAGAACAAGACAATACTCAATAACTCATAGTGACAACAGAGTTCAGAATCACAGGAAATATTTTAAAACAACATTGCAGAGACAGTCTCACATAAATACAGAAAACATCTAAACTAATCTTATTAAGTTTCTATCTATCTCTAAGAGAAATTTCTTACTTACAGAGTAACTTGCAGGCAAAAGTGCTGGGTTAATGTTTCTAGCTCCAAAGACAAATAACAAAATTCACAGGCTCACTCTCTGAGATAGTTCATAAGCTACTGTCAAACATTTCTGCTAGGTTATCTCAGATTTCATCATTCTTTGTCACCTCTGTGTCAAAACTACTTATTTTTCAGAAGATTGCATGGAACTGGAAGTCGTAAAATAGTTAAACACTTTTACCTTTGAAACCTGTAATTATTTCTGTTTCCAGACAATAGAAATAATTTCTAGCTGCAGACATTCTGCCTCCTAGCTGCAATAAACATCATTGCAAACAATTCACTTATTTTCTTAGAGTTTGCAAGTTAACTCTGTCCTTTTCCAGTAGGGTACACTGCAGTTAAATTCTTGAAGCTCAGTACATAACATACAGTTTAACACATACTTCTGCACCAGCAGTTTAATACACACATAACATATAGTCCTATTAAATTTGTAAGACAAGCTTATAGATCGTATTAATATTCACAAATGACATGGAATTATTTACAAAATTCTAGCTAGCTCTTACAGCATACTCTCTGGCTCGAGCATTCTTATCATACCAGACTTATTTCTGCTTTTGGGCTCCTGCCAGGTTCTCCTGGGCCAAGGCCACGAGTTCCCTGAGCCTTGTCCTGAGATTTAGGACATATGCCAGAACAGACTCCTTGTGGTATTCACACTCACCCTCCCACTCATTGCAAATCAAATCTAGAGGTCCCTTCACCCTATGCCTATACAGCAACTCAAAAGGTAAGAAACCTGTGTATTTCTGGGGTACCTCTCCATAAGCAAACACCCGATGGGAAAAATATTTGACCCATTCCCTCTTAAACTGGCCTGCAAATTCCCATAGTATAGTTTTTAGTGTAGAGTTAACCTCTCCACCAGACCATTAGTCTAGGGATGGTAGTGGGTAGTCTTTAGGCACTTCACCCCACAGTGCTTCCACAGACAAGACAGCAGGTGTGACATGACATTGGCACCTCTGTCAGTCAGTATTTCTTTTTGGAAACCTACCCTGATGAAAATCTCTAACAAAGCATTTGCCATCTTTTCTGCCTTGATGGAGGACCGAGCCACCACCTCAGGGTATCTGGTAGCATATTCTACTACCACTATGATACACTTCTTCCCTGTGGAACTTAGGGTACTCAGAGGCCCCACAATATCCATAACTACCCTTTGAAATGGCTCCTCAATCACAGGCAAAGGCATCAAATGAGCTTTCACCTTGTCTCCTACCTTGCATACTTTTTGGCACTGCACACAGGTCCTCCAGTACCCTGTTACATCCCTGGAAATCCCAGGCCAATAGAAGTTCTGCATAATACATCTCTTTGTATGCTTTATGCCCATATGACCTGCAAAGGGAATGTCATGAGCTATGGCTAAAAGTGCCAGGCAGTAGGCTCTGGGCACTACCAACTGCTGTTTTCTCTCACCCTCTAGCCTTTCCTCAGGGGTCCACTGTCTATAGAGTAATCCTTTGTCCCAGTATACAGATTCTCCCTTTCTTTGAGAATCAGGTGCCTCCTTGGCTACCTCCCTCAAGCCTTGTAATGTAGGGTCTGAGAGCTGAGCCTGTCTCAACTCTCTCTTTGTAATTCTTCCCAGCTCCCCCTTCCACAGAAAGTCTGGTATCCTCTGACAGCGGTAACTCACTGTCAGCCTGGGTACTACTACTCACCTCTGCCCTTGCAGTCACTCTGTCCAAGGGAACATTAGTACCCACCAGCAGCTGTGCCTCACATTCAGTCTCACCAGTACAGGGTAGCTTCCTCCCTGAAGTAACCACCTCATCAGTCATGGCTTCAAGTGTGCAGTCTGTCTGGGTCCCCACCAGGCTACCAGACTCACATGCCTGTTTCCAGGCCTGACTGTGTTCAACTTCATGCACACAAGGTACTGCATTATCAAAATCATTCTCTATCAGGGCATCCACAGGGATATCCTCAAACACACCTATTTGCTTGCTTCCTTTTCCACTCTCACAGTCAAGATGAACCCTAGCCAAAGGTATTTGGAATAGGGTCCCTCCTAAAGTTCTGACTAGAGTAGACTGTCCAAGCAAGTAGTGCTCATCTTTAACCATTGCAGGCTTCACAATGATCAGTCAGAGGCTGTGTCTCTATTAGCAGTGGCCAGTTTCCCATATACTGGCATTCTGTCATTCCCACTTGCTGTCTTCCCTATCTTTTGTTCCCCACCTTGCCTCCATGAACATCTATATGCTATATGGCCCCACTAGTTACATTTAAAACATTTAACCCTTGATCTTGGCTGTGTACCTGAACTAGTGGCTTCCCCTGTTACTGGTGGACTCTGTTGGGGTGGTTTAGGCTGCTCACAATGGGTTCCCTTAGACCCATGTGCAGCACTTGGTATCCCTTTCCTGTGCAGTGATGCCCTGCTTGGTAGGTATAGGTCTCCCTCTTTCCCCAACTTTTCTAAAATATTGCATTCCCTGTCTGACAACCAGATTCTCATCTCCTCAGGCAAAGTGCTACGGGCTTGTTCCCTCACCAAAAGGTCTGCCAGCCCTTCAAAAGTAATGACCTGACACCCACTCACCCATTTATGAAAATAAGTGCTTAACTCAGCAATATATTCACACACACTTTCATCTGCCTTGCATCTGTGTTCACAAAACTTTTTTCTATAAGCTTCAGGTGTTAACTTAAAACACTCTAATAAACAATTTTTAACTCTATTATAATTTAAGCTATCAGTATCAGACAATTTTGAAATAGCAGTGCAGCTTTACCATGGAGTAAGGAGGTCAAGAACTGTACCCAGAGCTCTTGGTCAACATTCTACTGTTTACATTCCTTTCAAACATATGAAGAAAACTATCAAAATTAACACCCTCTGTAAATTGTGGAAAAAATTTGATGACCTTTATTGCTTCGGGGTTCGGTTATTCCCTTCCCCATTACCTCCATGACCCTGGCAAAGAGTCAGTTTTCCCTTTTCATGTTGCCTCGGCCTCTCATTTTCTTCATCTTCCAGATGTCTCAGTCTCTCTGCTGATTCTAACACCATCTGTTTCTCCTTTTCTTCAGCCTCCAAATACTGAAGTCTCTTTGCTGATTCTAGTTCCAACCATTTGGCCTCCAGTTCAAGCCTCTTTAATTGTCCTCCTGGTTGCTGATCTGTGATGCAGCTGTGACTAAGGCTGCAATCATTTCTGCTTTAGTCAGGTTGGCAAGCACCGGTCCTTTGGTTTGGCATATCTCAGCCATCTGGGTCCTTGTCAGCTTGCTGTAATCCTCTGGTGATATCCTTGCCTGCTCTCCCTGACTAACTAAGCTAACAAGAAAAATAAAACTATTGTGATATGAAACTCTGACTGTCTGCCATGTGGCTGATTGACAGTACAACCACCTTCTTTAGTGACCTCTGTTTACAGGCTATATGAGTTCAATATCCACACCATTGAATATCAGTATATGATGTGGTGATCCCACCACCGCTAGCCAAATGTGATGTGGATATCTCACAACTGCCCACCAAAAGTGATGTGGATGTCCCACCACTGTGCACCAAATGTGATGACCTGCCACTGAACCAGTAATCAAGGAACTTCAATCCTTACCACTGGCAATAGTGGGGGACATTCACTGAGAGGATGACAGGTAAACACACAGCATTTCCAAATGCAGCTCTCTGTATCAAATGCAATTTCCCTTAAGAGCACACAAAGACCAGAGTCAGTCCAGGTCTGGTTTCTCCCTCTTTCTCCAGACCCCCAATAAAACTCCTCACTGGTACAGCTATAGAGTTGAGATCTCAGCTGTGTGACCAGACCATGACCTCCAGCATCCTCTCTGTCCAACCAGTGCTTCATTTCAATACCCAAGTAGCTGATATACACAACATTTGAGGTCTGATTTACACACACACACACACACACACACACACACACACACACACACACACACACACACACACGGGAAAGGCTGGCACAGGTTTACTAGCTATGCCCCCTTCTGCCCAGACTATAAGGTAGTTAATACTGCCACCAGTCACTCCTTATCAGTTACTTTACAGCCCTTAACAAAGGGCATCCAATCTTAATGTGTAATATTAATACTAATATGAATGGTAGTTTGACCAAGAACAAGGCTATTAGGAGAGCCAACACAGTGTCACCAAATAAATATGCAAGTACTCTCAAAACTTAAATATCTCTACATATATCAGTCACAATGAAAGGTTTAAATATATTTAATAATAAATAATAAAAGAACAAAACAATACTGAATATATATTTGTAGTGACATCAGAGTTCAAAACCACAGAAAATATTTAAAACAACATTGCAGGACAGTCTCAAACAAATAAAGAAAAATATCTAAACTAAGCTTCACTATATTCCTGACTGAAACTAATAGAATTATACTATAACCTAAGAACTTAATTAGAGAAAGGCAGGTGTGAAGAATGGATCTTCTAGTTGTTGTCAGGTCCAAGACATAATGCAGAATGCTCTGCTCACTAAGAAGCTTCTCAAAATAATATCTCAAATATCGTGCTGGGATGGCTTGCAGAATTAAATCACTTATTGTCATCTGACCCTAGTTCCCAAGCAAAAAAAAAATGATGAAACTGGCAGTATTAAGCATCTACCTGTAAAAATATACAGATGAGGGCTTCTTCTCAGATCTCTGGCAGATGCTGAAAGTCATAAAACAATTGCATTCCTTCATGCTTTAAGGACTAGTAATTAGTTCACCCTAAAGACAATACAGAAAGTTTCCTAGTACAGACATTGGGCCGGATTCGCAAAGGCTTACATGGAGTCTAAGAGTAGTGTAAGACTCCATGCAGCCTTCGTGATCCAGGAACAGCCCAAAGTCCGTGTAAGAGTCAGGCTAAAACGGCTCTTACACGGAGTGGGCGTGGCTAAGCTAATCAGCCCACTTGCAGCCGAATAGCATGCAAATGAGGCTGATTAGTGATCCAGGAAGCCAAGAACAGCCCGTGTAAGAGCCGTGTTAGCTGCAGAAATGTACTCAGTTGACAACTGAGTATGTTTCTGCAAACTCGGCAATGGAGCCATGTCAGCTCCAAATAAAGGGTGCATATGTTATAGGCAGCATGCCAATGGCCAAATATGTGGCCATTGGCAAGGTAACCCCATGCAAATATCTGAAAAATATATATATTTTTTTTCGGCAATTGCCGATGTGTAAACCCAGCGCAGCCCCGCGCAAATTGGCTGCGCTGCATAAAACATAAAAACGAAGGTTTTAAACCTACAAATGTAGGTTTTATGCAATACATGGAATGTCAATGGAGGGACCAGCAGAGGAAAACCAACATGGCCACCGTGTAGTGGTTGCTAAGGGGGGAAGCTGAGTCTAAGAGATGTAACTAAGCATTAGTAGGCAATCTGATGCAAATGAGTGTAAGGATACTGAATTCCACTGTCACATAGCAAATGAGCACATTCTGAGTAGTGTAAGAGTTACATATGGGGGAGGAACAGAGTAGGAGATAGGTGACATCACAGGGGGGAATGGTAGAAAGGGATGGAGTTCATTGGAGGGTAGAGTTACATGACAGATGTCAGACAGATATCAAGGAAAGAGGTGTGCCACTAAGTAAACATGAGAAAGTCAAGAAATGGAAGGTGTACACTGTTGCCTACACCCAAGTTTCTTGCTGGACGGTATGCGCACGAAGCGCGAGTAAGGCAGTGTGCGCGCGTGTAAAGCAGACTGAGCGTGTTGGGAGATGTTTAACACCGTTTGCGCGGGCGTGCACGCGTTTTAATCCGAATAAGCAGATCCAAAACTGTGTAAGTATGTGTGCGCGCGTGTAAGCCACTGTGAGCGTGTTTCTGCTGGTTTGCACACGGCTCCACCCTGAGGAAACAGAAAGGAAAAAGGAAGCAACAGATGTAGTAGGAAGTTAGCAGGGAATACTGCTGGAGCTAGCAGGTGAAAACAATTAGATGCAGGCAATTACACAGGCAGAATACTAGGCCAGCCCAGCACTTAAAACTCTGCAAACAGCAGTGCAGAATGTTTCTCTCAAGAGACACTGCAAGACAGGAGTTAAGTTATCAGAAGTGAAAACTGAAAAAGCTGAACTCAGAGCAGAAATGTTAGGGGCTGCCATAGCTGTCATAATGAGACATAGGCGACTTGCTGAGGGTGGTGACAATGCAGATGGTGCCAGACAACCCACAGTGAGGAGACGGAGAAGAGTGTACAGGCCCAGGGTCACCTACCACGGGTTACATGAGCCGGAGATAGTAGAGCGCTATAGAGTGGACAGAGAGCTCCTGCAGCAGATTGTTGAGCTGTGCAGGCCACGCCTCACACACAGAACCAACAGAGGGGAACCCATCCCAGTGGAAACCAAGGTATGTGTTGGCCTTAGAATACTAGCAACAGGTACCTTCCAGAGACCAACTGGCGATATGATGGGGATATCACAGGCATCAGCCTCCAGGGTACTACACCAGTTCCTGGATGCCATGTCAGCACATGTCGGTGATCATGTATATTTCCCCAATGCCCGTGAGGTATTGGCCAGCAATATGCATCTCTTCCAGCAAATAGCGGAATACCCTGAGGTACTGGGTGCTATAGACTGCATGCACATACGCATCAAAGCACCAGCAGGAGAGCGGGGTAGGGCCTACATAAACCGCAAGGGCTTCCCCTCCATCAACTGCCAGGTCGTGTGTGATTCCCAGGGCATAATAATGAATGTGTGTGCTGGCTGTCCTGGGAGCTACCACGATTCCCACATCTGGCATTTGATGCAGCTGTACCAGACATTTGCCAATGGGGACATCCCGCACGGACACCTAGTGGGGGATGCAGGATATGCACTGGAGCCATGGCTGATGACACCCATCAGAAACGCACACACACCTGAACAGGAACGCCATAATGAGGCACACGCACAAACACGTAATGTAATAGAGCGTGTGTTTGGGCTGCTCAAGTCATGGTTCCGGTGTCTGGACACATCTGGTGGAGCCTTGCAGTACACACCAACTACATGTACCCAAATTGTCATGGTATGTGCTATGCTACATAATATGATCTTGCAAAACAGCTGCAGCAGGACCAGCATAGGGCTGGGCCAAACAGCCCCCCACCATCGCCAAGGCCACCACAGGCACAGCGTGACTCAGAGGAGGAACAACCTGAGCCTGCCCCAGTAGGCAGAAGGAGGCGTGCCCAGTATGCCCTGGCCTTGGCAAAGAGGCAATGCATAGCACATACATTGGCTCAGTAGGAACCTTGGGAATGAGACCCTCTCTGACTCACTCATATAGTAACAGGGATGCCTAACGTGACACAACCTGCTCACAAACATGTACAGGGAAGTGTAATATGTGCATCCGACAGAGGCAGCCCTGCAGCACCACCTGAGGCATGAATGCTATGTGTTAAGTAATGTAACACCAAGTACCATATGCACACCTGAGGACCCCGACTAACATCCTACCCTCAACAAGCAGCATGCCACAACATGACAACGAGATGATGAAGTGCAACAATTGCTGAAGTAATGCAGTTAGGCAAAGGGGACCCAATGTGTGCCAGTCTGGGATGACATGCTGAGCATGACATGATGCACCACTTGCTAGGACTGGCGTGCACCTATCAGTGCAGGCCATATGGATACTGGCAAAGGCTGTTGTCACGCACAGTGTGCCCTGAATAGGTAAGGCTCAAAACACAAACCTATCTCCATAGGTACCAGAAGGGATAAGAATAAGATAAGGGATAAGTTCAAACAGCAAGATGCATGCAGTCTAAGCCCACCCAGTATGGAGAATGTTGATAACTGTGCTGTAACAGAAATCTGAGGCAAGGCTCACAACAGCACCCTAACACTACCAGGTTACACCTCATACTGTGCTGTACATCCTCAAAACTTGGAACAAGCTACAAAAGGAGGGTGACTAGCAAGAATTGTCAAGGATAACCACACCCCATGTTGGTACCACCACAAAAGCAGCATGGACTAGCCATGCTCAAGTAACAGTGGCTAAAACTGCCCCCAGTGTATAGCCTGCTACAGACTACTGGCCCAACACCAGGAACTGCATCCGGCCCATGCTGGAATACATGAATATATCAAGTCCTCCAAACCACATTATATTGGGCGACTGCAAATACCCAGACACATAGACTGGGAGCATTATACCAGCTGCAACAGTGTAGAACAAAAGTTCATCAAATCCACAAACCAAAAGGCCCAGGAACAATGTACCACCCCCACAAGAGGGGCAAGCATACTGGATGTGATAATCAGCAACATGGGTACGGGATGTCAAGATGAGAAGTGTATTGCTCACTTGTAAAACCAGACCATATAGTAATCACACTGGATATACAAATCCTGACCACAGTCCCTGGCCGGAAAACCACAGTGGAAAACATGTGCTAAGCAATATTTGCACACCTCCAAACTGATGTGGAATCCATTAAAGGTCCCGTGCAGGTGCAAAATATGGGCCACACCTCAGAACCTGTAATACAGCCATTCCATGAACACTGCCAGGAATGCTTGGATTATGCAGTCCCAAATTAAAACAAGACACAGTTCCTAAATCTGGCATGGTGGACACCAGCCATAACCAAAACATGCAAGAGAATGAGGAAGCTACTACATGATAGAGCAAACATGAACAATGAAGTAATTACTGATCAGTAGTATGGCAATATAATCTGTCCACACATGCAATCCACTAAGGCCAGCCACAACAATTGGAATCTGTGAATCCTGAGGCAATGTTACACCTGCCCCAAGTACACAGACAACCCCCAACTCCACCCAAGAAATACAAATATATGTGAGAGATGCAACCATCCATCCAAACCGGAGGCAGAGCTCCCCAACTCAGTACACCCAAAACAAGTCAGTAGGAGAAGGTAACCACACACACCACAAACACATACCCACATAGACCTATCACAACTGCAAACCAAACACATAAACACAGAAATACATTCCTGGAGGCAGAAATCACAAACACAGCACACCAACAGAGGCCACTAAAGCAGACACCCAATGAAACAGCCTCCAAACATAGCACATGCAACACATAGCACACAAAGCTGGTGTGCCAAACAGTCACAGGCCAGAAGGAGAAACAACATGCCCGATACAGTTGTAATAGGTGACTCCATAGTCAGACACACTGCTGTCCCAAGACACCAGACTGAACAAGGGAAAGGGTACAGTAAGCTGCCTGTAGGCTGCCACAATATGCCACATAACAGAAATATGTAGGTCACTCCAAAGCAAATAGAAATATGATGCAGTCATAGTCCATGCTGGTGTGAATGACCTGAGATGTACTGCCCTAGACTACATGTAAAGAGACACAGATGAGCTATCCGATTATGTAGTCCAGGCCGGTATGACACTCACCATTCGCAGCAACCTACCCTTACCAAGAATAATGCCACAGTACAAACACGGAATGATCAGTCATAGCAAGTAGCACACTTACTGGTGTCATTCCAAGGGGATCCAATGTCTGTCTGCTTGGGATGTCATGCTCGACAAGCCATGCAGTTGCCCTTGGGATGGCCTGCACCTGTTACCCCTGGACGTCTGAATATTGGATAAGGCCTTTGCCACCTCCATACAGCCTTCTGTAGGCAAGGCTGAAAAGACTGACCCACCACCCGAGAAAACATAAGTGGGAAGAAACATAAGGGAAATGCTGACCAATGCCAGATGTGTACACCCCAATATGCATGCTCCCGAGGCCATCCCCAGAATAGAGAACATCGATGTCTGTGCAGTGACGGAAACCTGCTGCAAGGCTCCTGACAGCACACCAGCACTACCAGGTTATACCACGTACCATGTGTCATGGCCCCAAAACCTGGAACACTACATAAAAGGAGGTGAGTATCCATAGGCAGCACAGACACCCATACGTCCAGGTAACTGACAATGCACAAGGCAGTGGAGTTCACCCATGTGCAACTAACTGTAGGCAAGACTGCTGTGCAGTCTGTAGCATGCTACAGACCGCACTCTCACACACAATAACCCCCAACCGTCCTGAAGACACTGGACAGTATGAATGTCCCACCAAATACCAAACAAGGTACCACGAAATACCACATAGGTGGTAAACCATTATGTATGGAAGGAGTAACCAGGGACCTAGGGACACAAGTGAACAGTAACCTGTTATGTGACACCCACATTGCCAATGTGGCTAGGAAGACTGTCTACATGTGACACCATATCAGGAAAGGAGTCACATCTACGGCAACAGAGGTCACTGTGCCCCTATACTTTACCCCAATCACACCCATAATCCAGTACAATGCCTCATATGGGATCTACCTTACCTGACACCTGCAGCAGTTAGAAAGACCTCAAAGGTACCTCACCAAGAGGATAAAGTGTCACACATATATGTCATATGCTGCCTGGCTGTAGACACCCCAGCTGACTCCAGTCACAGACTGCCCACACAGAGGCATTGCATGCCTGTTGTAGGAGGCCATGCCCAACACAGGAGTAATGGACATGCTCCACCCCAGACAACACATATCCATTGGAGCTGCGAGAGTGAGAGATGTCAACCCCGACAAATAATGAAATAGGATGTGCCGGTGGGACAGATACATAATCCAGAGGCTCCCCACACCCTGGACCAGAATCCCACTCCATGTTAGGCAGAGCCCCTCACTGACACTGTTCAACAGGAATCTTGTCAAGTGGATGGATGATTGTAGAGTTACAGTGGGGGTCTTCACTGTGTCATGTCCAGACAGAGTCACAGCAAAGCAAATCATAAATGGCCATAATATCCACATAGCAAGGGGTCTCAAAAGCCACACACACTCTGGCTAGGCTAACAAATGCCCAGGGTGGATAGCCTAGTATGAACATATGAACCTATGTAGGTACAAATTGTACAGGACACGAAGGATAATCCCAAGGCTTACACAACTGATGGTAGGAGCCATGTTGGGAATTCACAAATATGCCCTGAATCACACAAATACCTCAAACACACACACATATTGCCAACATACATCCTGACAGGTGCAGTGCAAACCCCCCCACCCCCACGAATGCAGAATATCTATCCCAGCAGACTGCTGGCCCCCTGACATTGCAGATGCTGAGGTAACAGACAACATCTCCAAAGCAAAACACACAGCAGCAATGGTATGAGATGGTGTCCTGGGCTTAGTGCAACATGGAGTCTAAGATGAATGGAATGCCAAACCACACTACTGCTCAATGTCAGCCGTACCACAGAATATGTACCCAAAGAGCAGTGTACAACAACAGTGGTCCTTCTCAACAAAGGTGTTGCCTGAATGGATACTGAACAGTACTACCCCAGAATCCTGAGAAGCCCAGATTGCACAGCTATGGAAAGGATCAGCATGTACCACAGACATAAGGATGTTGGGGACCTACTGACACCGGACCCAACCCAGTGTGGCCTTCTCAAGTGCAGATCCTGCCCCTAACCATGTTTGACTCAATTGAAACAGTCATTAAGGTCATTGATGAGGGCAATGTGCTCCACACAGTGTATCTGGACCTTGCAAAGGCTTCTATACAATACCCTACATGTTCAGTATAGATAGGCTCACCAGCGTAAATATAAACCCACATGTCAGTAGAGGGTTGCAAACCAGACCAAGGACAGAACAGACATGGTCAGACATGCTTCAGCCATGTCAGACTACAAACCAGATATAACTGGCATCCCACAAGGCTTTGTCCTGGTATCTCCCTCGTCTGGTATATATGTCCCATAGGTACAGGCAAACATGGAAGGACTGTGTCCTAACATGTTTGCAGAGGACTACAAACTGCTCACCACATATGATCCACCAGCTGACACATGCATCCCACAAAAGGGCCACATAGAAACAGACAACTGGTGCCATAGCTATGTCAGCAAGCTAAGTGCAGAAACGTGTATAGTCAACCCCGTGGATATACAGTAAGTGCCCACCAATCACCACATAGGTGTTAACCCATTATGTAGTTAACATGTAATGAGAGACCTGGGGACACAGGGTGATAGATATCCTGCATTGGACAAACATGTGCTGTAGTGTTTACATAAACATACCATATACCCACCTAATCATGAAGGCTGTCAGATCTACATAAGGGGAGGTCATTGTGGCTCTGCAGTCATCCTGCATCAGTGGTACAATCGACTACAATAGCCCCTGTGGGATGTACCTCAGCAGACACCTCCATCAACTGTAAAGTCCCCAACAGTACCTCATCAGGAGTATCAAACAGCCTACACAGATGCCATGTGTTGCCTGTGTTGCTGGCATCAATAAACATGCTGCACATAGTACAATCTGAATGGCAGTGAGCTATGCACATGACAGACCTGAACCCCAGCACTGACTTACATAGGACAAGCTGTACTGTGTGATCCATAACACAGAAGCCACTCCCACCCATGAGTGAACCCTCAGCACAGGCTACCCATAGAGTCACTTATCAATCTTCCTCAATAGGAATCCTGATGGGTGGACGGGAGATGGTAGGTTCATCCTGGGTATCACTGTCATGTCACAGGTAGACAGAGGCACAGTATACTAACCATGACATATGTCATGGCAAACTCCTCTTACAATGTGTGTTGAAGGACAAACACACTCTCCAACATGCATTAGACATAGACTAGGGCACATCGCTAGTGTTTGCAATTGTACACCTATGTTGTGGAATACACTAACAATGTTGGACAAGCCTGGTGTAAGTAGTTCATATCTGAACAGAATGCAACATGGTCAGATGTACACAACTGGCCCCAACCAGGCTGTTGTGCCCACTATCGAAATGTAAAGCAGTGATAGCAGTAAAGCCCAGGTTACTGTCCACCACAGTCAAAGTACTACCAGTACACTATACAGTACTACAGTGTAGGTCAGTGTGAAAGGATGTTGACAACTGTATGCAAAGTATCCCATGCAAACACTGCAGGCACAGTATAATCCTGTTGTGTTCACACACAAAGCAGTTGTACAGTAACTACACAACATGACACACAACCCACAACCATAAACGGGTGATAGTTTGTGAAGTTCACACACATCCACAAATGTGGTGGGCTGCAGAGTCCAACATATGGAATGCTCACACTGGGCATGCTCACACACTTTGACAACATGCCATGGGAAGGCTGAACTGGGCATGCTCACACACTTAGTTTGTGAAGTTCACACACATCCACAAATGTGGTGGGCTGCAGAGTCCAACATATGGAATGCTCACACTGGGCATGCTCACACACTTTGACAACATGCCATGGGAAGGCTGAACTGGGCATGCTCACACACCTAGTCCAAATCTTGGTTTAGCAGTTGGACACACATATCTGGTATTGTTGTGTGTTATGCCAGGAACCAATCACATTACAGCAGTCTGCCCAGTGCACACAGTTAAATGACTACAGAGACATACGTGATATAGTGGATCCCTCCCATATGCAAACATGTTCCACAGATGCAGAAGTTGTTCATACCAACAGGGAATGCTATGGCAATAAAGATATGCAAACAGTCTATCAGCAACAAATAATGTGCATTTGATAATTAAACATAATGGTGTAGAGGTCAACACTAGGCTGTTTGCCCTAGGGAATGACAGCTTAGCCATAGTGTGCTTGGTGTCTGCCTCCCCGCAGGATGCACATTCCCCTTTCCAAACACAGATGATGTCAGCACCCTATAAGTACAACAGGAGAAATGAAACTTCCCAGTAATCTGAATAGCGCGTTCTGTTAATGCATCCGTCTCAAGTGTCATTACATAGTTAGGTAGGGGTTTCAAATCCTGCAAGTGCTCAGTGTGTGTGTGAGTGGGGTTGGCCTGTGTGAGGGAAATGTCCCTTTTGGCAAATAGGAAAAGACACTACAGGATGCACATTCCCTTTCTAAACACCGATGATGTCAGCACCCTATAAGTACAGCAGGAGAAAAGAAACCTTCCAGTAATCCGAATAGCACGCTCTGCTAATGCGTCTGTCTCACGTGTCATAACATAGTAAGGGAGGGGTTTGAATGCTGTGAATGGCAAGTGTGTGTGTTTGTTTGAGGGGGGTTAGTGTGTGAGGGAAATGTCCCTTTTGGCAACTAGGTGAACAGACTACAGGATGCCCATCCCCTTTTCTAAACACCGATGATGTCAGCACCCTATAAGTACAGCAGGAGAAAGGAAACCTCCCAGTAATGCGAATAGCGCGCTCTGCTAATGCGTCTGTCTCAAGTGTCATAACATAGTTAGGTAGGGGGTTGAATCCTGTGAATGGCAAGTGTGTGTGTTTGTCGGAGGGGGGTTAGTGTGTGAGGGAAATGTCCCTTTTGGCAACTAGGTGAACAGACTACAGGATGCCCATCCCCTTTTCTAAACACCGATGATGTCAGCACCCTATAAGTACAGCAGGAGAAAAGAAACCTCCCAGTAATGCGATTAGCGCGCTCTGCTAATGCGTCTGACTCAAATGTCATAACATAGTTAGGTAGGGGTTTGAATCCTGTAAATGGCAAGTGTGTGTTTGTCTGAGGAGGGTTAGTGTGTGAGAGAAATGTCCCTTTTGGCAACTAGGTGAACAGACTACAGGATGCCCATCCCCTTTTCTAAACACCGATGATGTCAGCACCCTATAAGTACAGCAGGAGAAAGGAAACCTCCCAGTAATGCGAATAGCACGCTCTCCTAATGCATCTGTCTCAAGTGTCATAACATAATTAGGTAGGGGTTTGAATCCTGTGAATGGTAAGTGTGTGTGTTTGTCTGAGGGGGGTTAGTGTGTGAGGGAAATGTCCCTTTTGGCAACTAGGTGAACAGACTACAGGATGCCCATCCCCTTTTCTAAACACCGATGATGTCAGCACCCTATAAGTACAGCAGGAGAAAAGAAACCTCCCAGTAATGCGAATAGCGCTCTGCTAATGCGTCCGTCTCAAGTGTCATAACATAGTTAGGTAGGGGTTTGAATCCTGTGAATGGCAAGTTTGTGTGAGGGAAATGTCCCTTTTGGCAACTAGGTGAACAGACTACAGGATGCCCATCCCCTTTTCTAAACACCGATGATGTCAGCACCCTATAAGTACAGCAGGAGAAAGGAAACCTCCCAGTAATGCGAATAGCACGCTCTGCTAATGCATCCGTCTCAAGTGTCATAACATAGTTAGATAGGGGGTTGAATTCTGTGAATGGCAAGTGTGTGTGAGGGAAAAGTCCCTTTTGGCAAATAGGATAAGACACTACAGGATGCACATTCCCTTTCTAAACACCGATGATGTCAGCACACTATAAGTATAGCAGGGGAAGAGAAAATCCCCAGTAATGCAAATAGCATGCTCTGCTAATGCGCCTGTCTCATGTGTCATAACAGTCAGATAGGGGTTTGAATCCTGCAATTGGCAAGTGTGTGTTTTTGGCTGAGGGGGGTTAGTGTGTGTGAGGACAATGTCCCTTTTGGCAACTAGGTGAACAGACTACAGGATGCACATTCCCCTTCTACACACTGTTCAGCAGACGGCCATGGCTCTGGCACAAGTTGTCTGTTGCTATGATGCCCCTTTGGAAGATGCTTGTGTCAGCTGGGGAGTCGATTATGGTGTCCAGTTTGCAGTCATCTGCATATTTGGACAGCCACAGTTCATCCGTGTTGGCCTGTACCTCCAATAAATATGTACCAAACAAGAGGGTCCCAGGACTGAGCCCTCTGGGACACAACCTGTAACTGTTATGGGGTCTGGCATGGCTCCAGCAATGCTAACCATGTGGGTTCTGTTCTTGAGCCACTGTGCAATCCATCTAGTAACATAGGGGCTTATATTTAAGCTGGTGAGCTTCCCTAGAATTCCCAAGTGGGGTATTGTTGCGAAGGCGTTTGCAAGGTCCAGGTAGGCTGTGTGAACCACCTTCCCTCGGCAATGGCCTTGGTGACTGTAGCAAAGAAATCAACCGGTTACACCCGGTAGTGCTGGTGTGCTCTCAGTAGCCCTGAACCAGGCATCTGTTACTGCACAGATATCGATGTTCCCCATGCCAAGGTGTGTTTTGGGTGCATGCATCTGGAGGTTTAGACATCTGGCGTTGGGTAGCATTGCTCTTAGTGTCTTATCCCTTGTGATACCTATGAAGGTGGGTTTGTCATTTGAGCCCTGCCTAACATAGGCACTATGGGGTAGCAAGAGCCTTTGCCAATATCTGATAGGCCAGGGTGACAGGTGCAGGCTGTCCCTAGCAAAGCAGGTAGTTCAACAGAAGATGAATGTGTGAAGGTGTAGTGCCTGTGACTACTTAGCAGTAGCATATATGACTGCTCACGTGGACACATGCCAGGCAGGTCATATGCACTGTGTCACAGGCAATGTACATGTGAACAGGTCAAACAGTGGCAACCTGTCAAGTGGGACATGGCCATACATATAGTAGGCTATGCAGATGGCACTATGAGTCCACAGAAGCTCTATAACTATGCATTGCAGGTGTGATCGGTATTCCAGGGTACTTGCAAGCAAACATGCATGCAAACAAAGATACAGTGAACAGGGCTCCATGTAGTCCATTGTACAACAAACAAGCTGTACCAGTTCCATAAGGTAACACTGCAAATATGCAGGCGCTATGCACATGTACATGGAAATACACTGGTCAGATGGCTAGGGTGCAGTCACAGTGCACACAAGTGTACGGAACATGCATGTACTGTCAGGATGTACAATAACTGGATAGAAACCCATGTGCCCATACCTGCAGTAATACACATGTCAAATAACAGACACCGAGCCTTCTCTCAGTGGTTCCATACTTAGTAGGATGTATGCTCCCTGGCCTGCCACCACAGTATCCCTGACATATATGGGGACTCTCCCTCCTGTGACAGTTACTTATGTGTGTTGGGGCTGTCTAGCATGGTATGAGATGTGTGCATGCAGTGCTAGTGTGCTCCTGTGTGTCCTGTACCAGTTGTGTAGTTCTGCACAAATATCAACATCCTCAAACATCTGCATTGCAGAGTCTAGTGTGGGCAACATGCCACTTGCAATTTACATGTCCATCATTGTGTATTACTACATTCATTACCCTATCCCCTGTGCTACCTATGTATGTAGCCTTCTGTTGACATCATTACCACCAGTATGCCAACATGTGCAGATGATACACTATGGTACTTACCATGGGTGTAGACAACAGGACATGACAATCACACAAATACTGCATCAGGCATGCTGTGATATACCCACAATTAATTCAGCACACAGTACTGTTAACAACATGATACTATTACTACACATCTATGTGGTCACCCTGTGCATCAGCAACATGTTAACCTGTACCTGCACAGTTGTTACAGATTGCAGGAGGTGGCACAGTTTCATCATATGCACAGGGTGTGAACTTGGTATGCCTGGGTCAGCCACCCATACCACCAACTGACATGTATGTGTATGTGTGTTGGTGAGGGACAGCAGTAGAAGGTGGGGCAATGTTGATGCAGTGTGTGTGTATGCGGTAGCCCTAGGTGTTGTCAATTTGCATGTGTGTATGGATGCACACAGTTCCACCTCATGGCTGCCATATACTGGTGTTTGTGGACAGCCACAGATTGTACCTGCCAGGTCATACAGATCAGTGTCTCTGGCCATGGACACGGTACCTGTGCCTTGCAGGGGTGCTACGGACCGTATCCGGTACCAACCCAGACTGGGTACTGTCATCAGAAGCAGGTGTTCATTGACTGGACACAGATCCCTGTCGGGCCTGGCCAGAGCCACGTGCACGTGGTCTCCTGGGGCGGTCTGATGACAGCACAGACCCAGCATTGCTGGAGCTGCTGCTGGCACTACGGGGGCGGCCGCGGCCCTGTTGTCGTCCGCGCCGACTGCCGGCTGCTGCTGTTGCTGGCATACGGCCACGTCGATGCCTCAACTGCCCACCATCACCCTGGCTCATGGACACATAGTTGTGGAACCGGTCTAATATGTCCCCACAACGTCTGTCTACGACATCGGTGAAATCATGGATGGCAGCCGCAATGTCACGCATACTGTCAGTCATGGCTGTGCGACATGCTGCCAGCTCCCTCAGACCCTGTCTGGTGTACCGTTCCATACGTGACTGTGCCTGCATGACAGTCCGAAACATAGCCGAGGTTGTAAGACCTCTGCGGGCACGTCTGACAGGGGCAGTACTCCCATGGATGCTCCCACGAGAACCCCTGGACATCTGTCTGTGTGGTACCATCTCTGGGCCATGCCCATGGCTGCTGTGTGGGGAAGCATGTGCCACAGATACCACATTACCCTGGTCAATGCCCACTGTATGCTGTCCATCACCTAGGGACAGTGGTGACAAGGGGTGTAGTGGCAGGATAACTGTGCGCATTGATGGGGTCGACAGCTGTGTACTGTCAATTGGCTGACCAATGGCGGACCCTGGCATACCTTCCTGTGCCATTACACCAATGTCATCATTATCAGTACCCACGGCACCTGACTCAGGTTCCCTGCTACATGACACCAGAGCAGCAACAGAACCTGTGGGAAGGAAACAGGAAACACAGTTTACAATGTCTACACATTACCAGCGATGCACACATGCACAGGTGCACACATGCACACATGCACATGCACACATGCACATGCACAGGTGCACAGGTGCACACATGCACAGGTGCACACATGCACACATGCACAGGTGCGCACATGTGCACATGCACACATGCACAAGTGCACACATGCACAGGTGCACACATGCACACATGCACACATGCACACATGCACATGCACACATGCACAGGTGCACACATGCACAGGTGCACACATGCACAGGTGCACACATGCACACGTGCACACATGCACAGGTGCACACATGCACACATGCACAGGTGCACACATGCACACATGCACAGGTGCACACATGCACACATGCACAGGTGCACAGGTGCACACATGCACAGGTGCACACATGAACACATGCACACATGCACACATGCACAGGTGCACACATGCACACGTGCACACATGCACAGGTGCACACATGCACACATGCACACATGCACACATGCACAGGTGCACACATGCACACATGCACATGCACACATGCACACATGCACAGGTGCACACATGCACACATGCACAGGTGCACACATGCACACATGCACACATGCACACATGCACAGGTGCACACATGCACACATGCACACATGCACACATGCACAGGTGCACACATGCACACATGCACACATGCACACATGCACACATGCACACATGCACAGGTGCACAGGTGCACACATGCACACATGCACAGGTGCACACATGCACACATGCACACGTGCACACATGCACACATGCACACATGCAAACAGTTCCACACAATTGTACAGTACTTAGTATGCGTGATAACAACACACAGACACAGACACACCTACATGCATACAAAGAGCACTACTAAGTGAGCCAAATAGTACTATTACTATCAACACTATTACAGGAATTGTTAATACACACTCACCAGCATGGATAGGCTGCATTGCAGTTATACCAGAGGGTCCTGCAGACATGAAGAAACTAATGTCAGTGGGCACAACTGTGCCATTGTTACTGTGTATGATACAGGTCAGGAGTACAACAGTCACCTTTCACAGGTCGGCAGCTAATATTGAGGATATCACACTTGCACATTAAATACTATGGTGACAGCTACAAACCAAGGACACACCTCACACATGCATTAACTACCAGTGTACACAACAGTCAACTATACATATGACATATTACCTGCTCGCTCACCGCCTTGCTGCTGTGTGGCCCCAGCCTCCATCATGATGCATGTCTGCTGCTGTTGTTGTTGCTGGTGGACTGGAGCCACTACACTCAGGAGTAGTCCCTCCAGTCTGGTGAGTGGGGGGATGTGTAGCCACCCCACCACCTGTGGCGACCTGTTGCCTGTGGATATCTGACGACGCTGACGGTCATGTCTGATTAAATCACTGCAGTGATGTCGTACCTGCTCATATGTCCTATTATGCGTGCCTATATCATTTACCCGACGGACAAGGTCTTTCCACAGTGCAGCCCTCTCCTGCTGATTCTGGCTGGTGCGCGAAAAGAGTATTGCATAGTCCCGCACCAGGCTCTGGTGTATCTCCACATCCTCAGCTGTGGAGTAGGTGGGGTTCCGCGGGTGGGCCATGTACCTGTGAAAGAAAATAACCTGGTATCAGCAATATATGTCAGCAGACTTTGGCACACATACTACACATGCTACTCGACTGTTATGATACAACATATCTCACATATGTAGCATCTGTCTGTCTATTGGTGGATACACATGTAGATGGCCAGGTATCAGTGCTCGGCCAGCAACTGTGCAACAGTACCTGGCAGATGCCATACGACATACTACCAAACACCAGCAGTCAGAACACCGATTCAGGCCAGAAGCACCTCCTCACTCTGTGGGTTTGTATCTAGGTACTGTATGGCCTACATCGGCAACTACTGTGGGCTGACCACACACTGATTGCCCTGGATATACATATCCCACCTCCACCACCAGCACAGATGACTATAGTGCATAACATTACAGATACAAACTTTACACTTTGTAACAGTGATATGGTATCCTTACAGCCCACTGGGCCAGTGGCAGATACAACCCACAATGGTGACCCCTACACAATTGCTGTCTACAGACATCTCCAAGAATGCATGGATCATGCAATCCCATATCTGACCAAGACACTCTCCACAAAGGGCAGCATCCTGTCTGGTGGACCCCAGCCATAGACAGATTGTATTACAGAAGATGGAAGCTACTGCAAGACAGAGCATCATTCACTGAAGGGAGGGCATGTCTGAGCAGCACTGGTAAGGATCTATTTCCCATCATACTGACTACATGGGCAACGTTGAGAGGGAATTCAAGAGTGACACTACAGATGACCAGGAGGCCTTCCTCAGTTATGTTAGCAACCTGGTCAGGAGCCATCCTCTATGCCCATAGGTAGTACACAACACATATTCCACTGACACTACAGATATCGACAACATTGCGGCGGACAGGTTCAGTGCAGGTGTCACCCCGCCCTCTCCCCTGTAATAAGGCATAGTTATCCCAGCTGACTGTAACCTCCCTGTCATCACAGATGTCCAGGTGAGAGACACCCGCAGGACAGCAGAATACACAACATGGATGGGACCTGATGGTATCCCCAGTTGCATGCTACATAACCTCTGACAGGAGCTAAACACACATATAGGAGTGCTATGTAACACTAGCCTGACTACAGGATATGTACCTGTACACTGGTGCACAGCATCAGTGGTTCCACTCCATGAAGGAGGCACCTCACCATACCAATACAATACAACACAATACATTACATTACAATACAATACTATACAATATGCTATTGCCCCTGTGTCTACAGCAGCATACTGTTCTGCTACCCTGACCATTGTGACACATGTGGTGTGATGGTAACTGCTGCTGTCACACAGTTACACAGGGTGACTCATATGGCATATTACCTATCTGACTAACATTCAGCAGGGGTATGTGTGACATGTACTCATGGGGAGTCTCGCTTCTTAACACTGTGTGGTTTATTGCAGGGTGTGTCTTATCTGTGAGTAGGAACTCTTACCTCCACATGTGCACACTATTGCAGTGGCACGGACGACACACAGCAGACATGTAGGTTGTGGATGGTGGGAGGTGTTACTATGGTTGTTGGACATCTGTCATGGGTGTGACCTCCATATGTACATCTGGGAGTGGTAACCTCTATGTGGGTAGCATATGTGTACTCTGTGGTGTTGTCAGTCACTGTGCATTGGTAATGTGTTTGAGTGCGTTGTCACAGTGTTGTACATGTCACTGTGTCCTTCTCCATATCTGTTGCTGTAATGTGAGGTCCATACCATGGCATCCATTATGTGGTGTGGGGGTACACCGACCTACATGTCCATACCTGACTCACCATGTCTGCGGACACATACCATGTGCAGGTATTCCAGGGATAGTGTGCCACTGTGACTATCATTGGGGCCACTATTCTACACATTTCTGACCCTGCTCACCCCTGACACATGCAGTGGTGGGCGGCCAATCACATATCTGGTGGTTACTGGTGTGGGTGATCTGGAATGTGGTATGATACTCCGGATTTGACACTGGTGTTCACTCCATGCCTTTGTCACCAGGCACCTGTTGCAATACATCTGTACACATGTGCCTCACTCAGACTTTATATACATCTCTCTCTCTCTATATATATATATATATATATATATATATATATATATGTATATAGATATATCTATATGTATAGAGATATATCTATATATATATATATATATATATATATATATATATATATATGTCTGTATACATATACACATATATATTGGGGACATATATTGCCATAGATGTGTAGGGGGGCACAGAGGGGTGTGAGTGACAGAGGGGTGGGACAGGCTGTGTTGCAGGTCATCATATACAATCATACCTGTAGGTAGTCAGATCAGTCTGTCTATGTATATGTATCTACATATATCTATATCTGCATGTGTGCATTACATAGATATGTTGGTACAATATTCTATTGACATCTGTCTATGTATTCCTACATCTCTCTCTCTATGTATGTATACATATATGCATATCATATATATATATATATATATATATATATATATATATATATATATATATATATATATATATATATATATATATATATATATATATATATATACATACATATGTTGACATACATACATAACCATATGTTAGACAGGTATATCAACATATTTGTCTACTATACTGTAGACACACACTAACATACTGCTAAACACACATAGCTGTGTAACCTAATTTGTACATGGCACTACAACCTACAATCAAACAACATTGATATGTGCACATACATGCTCTCACATACAAATGTATGTACAGTCTTCACTGATAGTTGCTGTATGTCTCCTGCCCTTTACACATCTCCATATACATATGGATACAGACCAACGACACATATGGAGGGTTCACAGTATGTAGACCTTTATAGTATTACTTTACATTACCTGTGTTTATCACAGCTGCTTCTGCTGCTGTCTGGTTCCTTGTCCTGCTGCTCCACTTCCCAGTTGTCAGCTTTCAGGTAGCTGTTGCTGAACAATCCGTGTCTGTCTGCTTAAATGCAGTTTTCTCTGTCTCTCTCTGTACCTCTCTCTCTCTCTCTCTCTCTCTCTGTCTCTCATGTCCTTCTCAGGGTGCAATGAAAGTATTGCATGCGTGGACATGGAGTACAGCATACTTTTGTAGGTATCTGCATATGCCCATGTGATGGCCTCTGCACCATTTGTTAGCCAGCATTTGCTAATTGCATGCAGCCAGTTGTGTACTGATTGCAGTTCTCACTGTGATTTCAGAACAGTGCTATAAAAAGGTGTGTGAGATAGGCGTAGCCCTTTCAGATGTTAAGGGCAGGGACCATGCTGTTATGCTGTGGACAATGTTCTGTGAGTGTAAAGGTTGGTATCTCTCTCATATTTCCAGGTGTGTTGTGGATTAACATTCCTCCATTCATTTCTCCAGTTTCCTGTACTAACAGTGTATGTACACTGACAACTACAACTACTACTATTGTTAATGTGTGTGTGTGTGTGTGTGCTTTCCTTTCACATTTGCTTGCACTCTGTTGCTAAGTCTTCAATAGTTGCCCTTTACAGTCACTACTTCTATGCCTGCTAGGTGTCTTGACTGTAGTGTGCTGCTGTAGCTTTCCTATTTTCCATGTACATTCACACCTTGGAATGCTTGCTATATCTGCTAGGGTGTTACAGCATGCAGTGTGGTCTGGCCATGGTGTGGGCCTTGACATCTATTAGGGTATTTGAGTATGCTGCTAAGCAGGCACCAGAGACCTTCAGGTTTATCAGTTATGTGCCTCATGGAATGGTACATATCAGTGGGGTACACCCATTAAAATGTCTGGTATGCTGCAGTTGTGACTGTGGGTTAGCATGAGCATATGTATTACTACACTTTTTCTGCCATGCGAGTGGTGAATACTTTCCGGACTCCATTGTTACCATTGCATGTGTTACACCTTTCTGCCTACTGTTTGTACATTTCACATGGGGTCTGTGGGGCATCCCTGTAAGACATTCACTGTTGCTATGTCTAGGTTCTTAACTATTCAAATATGGTGGTGTTGGACCCGTCATGTGTACAGATATTTGCAGGCTGTCCACATTTCTGCCTCATAATTTGGTCATTATCTCATGCACACCTTTATCTGGCAAGTCAGTCTGGGCTCAAGTCAGAATATGGTGACAAACATTCAAGTTCCAGACTGCATACCCTTCCAAACATCCCACAAGGTGTAGACCCTGTTACTTTCTGAACTGTCTGCGTTTGTTATAACTTTATTTGTAATGAGTCCCTGGTTTTGGGCCTTTGCTCCACATATTTTATTACTTGGTCCGGATGTGTTCCTGTAAGAGGTTGTGGGGTATGGGCAGTGCTTATCCTGCTGTGAGTATGTGTGTGTCTTGCAAGGTGCTATGGTGACATTATTACCTACTAGCTTCCAACTAGCATGGCTGTTTCTGTTCACACACTACTATTATGGAAATCCACCAGTTTTGTTTGTGATTCTAAATGTCATGCTTTGTGTACTACACATCTATATTCCCTTTACATTCATTCCTACTGTTAAATGATATATTTACTTTAGCACAGTGTTTCTATATAAGAGTCATGGCTTAGTGGTAAGTCATGCAGACTATAGTTGCCAAGGTCCTGGGTTCGGGACTCACAGTGGGATTTTATTTTTCATTTGAACTGAGTACAAGACCTGTCAATCAAAGTGCCTAAGGCACTTTTAAGCAGTTGTAACCAGGTTAGCGCTGGTTTGTGCGGAGCTCACGCATGCGCACTGGCGGTTAGCTCCGCGCACACAAGCGCACAACCACTTAAACGTGCTTACTCTTGCGCACACCCACGCTATTTTCCTTGAAAGAAAAGAAAATGGGGAGACAGGAAAGTGGTGAAAAAGGGGTCACAAAGAGGGTAAGACAGTAGGGAAACAAGCTTGGGATGTGCAGGAGGGATGTAGGTAAGGCCCATAGCTGCCCATTTCTTTAGCAGCAACAGCTGTGCATATGTATGTAATTTGGTGTGACATTTGAAACCTTCCATCCCTGAGAGAGGTGTCAGGACAACAATAATACTTGTTGTACAGCCAATTGGAATTGATAGGTTCCATGTCCAGTAGACATGTGTATTGAATGGGCAGCTATGTATGGGGCGTAATTTTTATGTGGGTACAGAGTGCCCTTTTTTTTTTTTTTTTCAGGTGAGAGTGGTATGTCAGGTGAAGGTAGTCGGTACAGCTGGGGAGGTAGGTTGGGTAGGTTAACAGACAAGACAAACAAGACGCATACAGGGGCGGTGTATGACACGTGTGGGGGTTACACAATTGACGGGGATGGAGGTTTGGATATCCAGAGCCCATGAGCCCACAGATGGCAACAGTGGAACTGATATCCCCACCCATAGGCAGTTGCCACTGTTCCTTCACTGCCCAGGACGGGGCTGTGCTGGGGCTGTGTAGGCGGGGCAACGGGCATGCCCATTAGTTGCGCCACCCGTGCCTCGAGCTGGCATAGGGGCTCGAGGACAGAGTCCCGAATCTCCCTACGCACCACAGTCCGGACGCTACGGAGGGTGAGTGGTGGATCTCCTCCGGCCACACTTGCAGAGGGGGGGCGAGCCCCATCCCCTGCAACGCTTCCACCCGCAGGTGGC
Organism: Protopterus annectens; assembly: GCF_019279795.1. NCBI lineage: Eukaryota > Metazoa > Chordata > Ceratodontiformes > Protopteridae > Protopterus > Protopterus annectens. The sequence continues at coordinate 1,526,699,538 of NC_056737.1, read as the reverse complement.
ACGGGGCCACCGGAGGAGGGTCCGGACTCATCACTAGTGCCAGGTGCACTCGCCAGCTGAGGTGGGAGAGGTGGGTCCGCTGGAACCCGCCTTCCCTGTCATTCTATGTTTTGCATTATGTCATGACAGTTTGGGTTAGTGACATTTAATACCATTCACAATTAGTTGTAACAGCATGCATTAGTATTCCCATTAACCAAACACCCAGATATTCAGACCATTGAAGAGCGTGCATAACACATGCATAATTTGAACAGTAATACACAGTCCAACAACATGCAGGGTTGATTGATGGCAACAGGCCATCAGGTGTGGATGTATGAACAGGGCGGATGCATCAACAGACATGCAAATATATATGACCCAACAGGACAGACGTCCAGGGGTGGTAATTGTGATTGCACATACCATTTTCACGTGGAATGGGTTATAGGTGGTTAAAGGGTGGGGTAAATAGAGTAATATTAACACCTTCGAATACAAATACATATGCTGTACATTTCTAATAGCTACTGTTATATACACACTACTGTTCTAACTACAGTGTCCTATATGTTAACTACTTAACCTTGCAGATGGAACTGTTACTGCAACATCAATCTACATTTTATTGCTGTTCATACACATTCATATCGGGCTTTGTTCAGATACATCATCCTGTTACCTGTGCTTGATATACTTGTGGACAAGTGTGGATGTTTGGTATATCAGACAATCATCCTATCTGCGTATTTCAGACTGGGAGAAACATATCCAGATGTTGGTGTACACATTCCACATGCAGCAACACTTTGAACAGATTGTGCTGTTTGGTTCTGAGTCTCACATGCATTTAATTCTGTCCTAACTGCAGTATGGTTTATTCAGGGGTTATAAGTACTGTATTGCTGTATTCCTGACACTTTCTCACACTCTCTCACTTGCTTTCATGTTACTATTCAGACTGGTACTTCTAGGCTTAGTTGACATGTTTTAACAACAGTTATTACAGTTCTTTCCAGCAGTCTCACTTCTGTCATGTTTCAGTATTTCCACAGGGATATATTTCACACATGTGATTTCATCCTCTTCTGCAGCTATACTTTGCATGCTGCTGCAGGTTGTGTACTATTTTCCTACAGGCAGGGCAGTTTTAATCGGAAATATATGTTGGACAATGTCATGTTTAGTTTACTTATAGGCTGGGAACTGTTGTAATCAGGCAATACTTGCATACACTTTCACACTGTTACATGCAGATTTAATTCCTTCCTGGCTACACTGCACTCTTTTGCTGACTGTCATACATTTATATATCTTTACAGTTACTAGAAGTGGATTACTGACCTGCCTGGTGGCGCAACCGCACCAGCCTATCGGCATAGGCTCTGCGGTTCACAGAACGGACACCTGCAGCTGTAATATAAATGAAGTAATATTGGAATACACATCTCCATAATTACAGGTAGTTTAACTTTCTACATACATAATTAATTGTTACTTACTCAGTGGTGGGGCGTTGGGTGATTGCCGGGCCTCCTGGATCCAAAGGTTCAGTTGGTCCTGCTTGCAATTCTTCAGGTCCGCATGGTGGTGACGGACCTGCTCACCTGTCCTTGGAATTCCTGTGGCACTGGTGAGTTCATGAGCCAACTGGTCCCACGCCTCAGCCCTGTACGCTCCCCAGAGGACCTGGCCCTGCATGAGTTGGGCCTCATGGTTGTGGACTAGGAGCCAGGCCATGTACCTGGACTCCTCAACACCCCACCTCTGCGCTCGAAAGCGACTACCCTCACCTACACCTGACATTCTGCCTGCAGGTCTGTTCTACAATCGTTTATGCTGTGTATTCCCGCCTATGGGGCTTATATAGTCCGTTTTTCCCACACATATCTGTGATTGGCCAGTTTGAAATTGTATCAACTTCAGTAAACCTGCATTGTCATGCTGTAGTTTGTATTCATTCCTATATATGAGCTAATATTGCATTTCTAGGTACTGCTGTCATGGCTTACTGGTTCTGTACCTTGACTGTGGTGTATAGTATCTTGGGTTCGAACCTGGCCACTGCTTTTTATTTTTCATGACTGTCTAGACATGTTGAGGGGTGTGTCTGTGTAAAGGCATTTTGGATACGGCTTGCTCACCGTTGCCCGTTGGTTAACTCGTTTGCGCGGTGCGCAGCTCCGCGCAAACGGGGTACGCTGGTTTAAGCCTCATTTGGCTATCGGCACGCATATTCCGCTCAGCTCAGTTAGGAGCACATATATTTAGCATGGTAAACCACTGCTCAGCTACGGGCACTCAGTTTGCACCAGTTGGACCAATGCTTATCTACAGGCACATACACTCACTTTGTTGTACTGTAGCTCAGCTATGGGCACATCTGGCAGTTTATATTCATGTCTTAGCTCACATTTATTCAATATAAATGGGATATTTCATTGTATTTTACATATATTCTGATTTTATGTGTACACATATGTGTCAGGGACTTGTTTCCTGCTTATTTTGCAAAAAAAAAAAAATTTGTGTTGTGGGGGCTCGAACCATGAATGCCTGCTCTGCAGCCGGCATCTCTACCACTACACTATTGCTTCCTGGCTTATTTTGCATATTTAGTTCTTATATGCTTTCCCATTGACTGCTAACTGTAGCTGCGCTTACGGCACGCTCAGCAAACGAGTGCACTCACGGTTAAACATCTTTACAATTTAAAAAAAATATGACATGTTCATTTATATTTCTTTTCTATATGTTTATGGTCTGTAGGGGCATGTGTTGTGTTGTGTTTATTCACATTTCCGTGGACTCTGTTGTGGGTGTCTACTTTGGGCACTTTTAGACTTCTGGGGGCATGTCTGCTTGCAGGGCTCAGCCTATGGACACGCCCCCTACTGTCTTACACGGACCGTGTTAGACTTAGGTGTGATTCAGCATGCTCTCATGAATATGCAGAGCATGCTGACATCACTCCGTTTAACTGCAGCCTCCGTGTAAGAGTTATAACTCTTACACGGAGGCTTCGTGAATCCTGGGGAATTGTGTCTCTTGCTACATTGAAAACTGAAAGATTTATTTATTTATTTTAATTTAACATTTGTTTACCAGGAAAGTCCAAATTGGAAAGAAGCCAATTATCAGCAGATGCCCAGGGAGAAATGCTCCAGACAAATCTCTTTGTAACATTGGAGGAAACCAGAACACCTGGAGGAAACCCACATGAACACATGGAAGACATGAAGACTCCACACAGAAGGCACTCCAGTCGAGAACTGAACTGGAGAACTTCTTGCTGTGAGGTGACAATGCTACTGTTGCACCACTGTGCTGTCCAGCCTAGCCATAAAGTAATTTATTTTCAGTTATTTTTCTGAAGTTTGCTGGACTGAAGTCATCCTCCTGTATTCCAGTTTCCACTGTTAAAATATATACATTTAAACAGTTACAACATTGTATGTACATTTCTGTTCTCTTCGCAGGGCACACTGTGGATCCATTTTAAACACAAGCATTTTACAAATACTTTTTCAACACACACACATCTGTACAAGCGGTTTGATTTACACACAACATACAGTTCTAATACTTTTATAACACAAGATCTTATAAACATCATTTTGATATTCACCAATGACATATAATTATTTACAAAACTCCAGCTAGCTGAGATGGTAGTATCTCCCCTTGTCACAATGACTAAAATAAAAAGTACTTATTTTAGTATTAGAAAGCCCACTTTACATAATGAGATCATAATTACAACAAAAAGGAGTGGCAAAGAAACTTTTGAATATGATGTTTAAATACTGGAATATTATTAATACTTGCATTTTGTTTTCATCAATGCATCTACAGGCCATATTTTTTTCTTCAGCAAGGATAGTGTCTATTTAATTGATTTACTCTCTGTTATCACTTTATGGCGTTGTGCAAAATCAGCTGCCTCTTCTGGCATATTAAATGCTTAACCACTCATTATATTTCTGGGGAAATGAATTGAGCATTTACATTATTTTTTTCTCAAAGTTTTCCCTAAAGATTTTTTTTCTTATTTCTATTGTTTTCACTGAATACTCATTTTCAGATCTCACAGTATTTGTACCAAGTTTTATGGGAGTGCTGTTCTATGCAGAGTTCAGTACCCATTACATGTCTAAATGTAATAGAATATGACAAAAATTTAATAATTATAGATCTTGGTCTTTTTTTTTTATTTGTAGAAACTGGTCTTAAAGCTCAGTGAGCCCTTGCAATGCTACAAGATAGGCTTTCTGGAAGTTTCAGTGTTTTGGGAACAGATGTTGTCAGCAAGCTAACCATATAATTTCCTTTAAGATTCTCTGGTACACCAATATTCTGGGATTATTTTATTTGTATCTGCTTTCTAAGTCATCCATCTTCTCCATCAGCCATGTATTTTGTTTTAGATGAAATTTAATTTGATATTCCTCCTCCTTAACTTACCATTCAATTCATTTAACATAGTTTTTGTTTCTTTTATCTGACTCATGCTGAGATATTATAGTGCTTAATATTTCATTTTCTTTTATATAGTTTTCTCATAAATTCTCCATTTTTGTCTCAAATAATTCTATTTCTTGCACTGATATAAGCAACTGTTATACATCTTTTCTTAAGACAGATTTTCCTTGTTACAGTTTATTCATGCTTATTCTCAGTTTCTTTGCAAACCTACATGATTGTTGCTTTTCAGTTATTTTTCTTCACTAAGAAACACTGTCTCAGTCAGGATGTGATATGTTATTATTTTCTAGACTTATTTAGTTCACTTTTTGTGACTTAAACGTTCCTGTCAGTATAAACAATTTCCTGAAGGGCTTGTTCAAAGTGCTGTTACTTCAATTATCATTTTGGCCACCCTCCCAAGAAAGTTTCTTATCATTTTGGTACCTTAAGAATGTCTTCAAATATGGCTTTTTGTCTAGGAGTCCTTCAAGTTCCAGTTGCAAAGAAGAAAGGAATTGACCTCTATTTTCAATTTTTTACCATCTGCTTTTGCACTTAAAGGTGTTTGCATATATTTACAATGCACATTGTAGATGCATCATAACTCTCAACTTATGGTCTCCAAAATGAGGAGCACTGACTCTCATAGTGTGGAACAAATGGGCAAAATTTGGAACACTTACTGATTTACATGGCTGAAAGGTGTTACTTTGTGCTTTCAAGTGGTTCTTTGGGTGAATCAATACAGTTCAGTGGGTTAAAAAAAATCCTAACATTGAAGTTGTAACACACACTTTCAATGTGAGGAACATGGACTTTGTAATGAAGTACATTTGAAAGGAAAGGGCTACATAGTGTCATCTCTGTGTTAGCTTCAAGTGATTTAACAAATGCAGCGATCTAACCTCTTTGGAAGTTAAAGCATTAGACTATATTCTTCATATGAATCATTGCTGCAGTAGTCTAGGCCATATGGGTTATATCATGTTAAGTATGTAACAGTTAGCCAACTTCTAAAGTTTTATGGCATTTTCCATGCAACCAAACCATTTGTCAGCTCAAGATGAGTAGACTAAAAATCAGGTTTGGGTACCAAGCCTTTCAGAGCTTTCCTGTTGTTGAAGAGAGAAATCCTCTGTGGGCTTTTCTTGAATGGACAGTTGGCTAACACTTCTCTGTTGCTGGATAGATAAGTTCTGTTCAGGGAAATTACCTTCCACATTACTTTTTTATGATAAAATCTGCATTTTTTTTTTGTAAAATATTAACTTTAAAGCTGGGAAAGTGTTTTTTTTTTAAATTAGAACATTACTTTTGTGGTAAAAGTTGTTAAAACTTATTTTAGACTACTTTTTTCTACAGTGAAAGTTAGTTTATTCTACTTTTAAGGGCTGGGGTAAATGTTTAAAGTGATTTTTACTGTTTTTTAATGGGAGGAAAATGTTCCTTTTTAGAACTTACATGTTTTATTGACTATTGCTGCTAGACTTTTCAAGGAATCAGGCATCTTTTTTGGCTTATCCGTGAAACCGGCTACTGTCTCCTCAGTCCTTAATTTTTCCAGCCACAATAAGAAGTAAAATTATAATTCAGCCTTTGCCATCACAGTAGACTATTTATTAAAGTGGTTCAGCTGCAGGGATCTATATTACCTCATCAAAATCTATCTTCATCGAATACATCTCCATCGATACTGAAACACTGAAACTCACTTCTGCGAACCATGGAATTTTTCCAAGGGTAAGGAAGTAGTTGACCAACACCACAACGTTGTCTTTTTCCCCACTGTAATATGATCTCAGAGTTGGTATATATAGTTATGGGGTGAGGGTGCAGCCCCCCACATTGAGGGGTCTCCCACTTGGGTGGATTTGATTTAGTATGATGTGTGCTCCGTTGTGCTATGGAGCAATTGTTTCCTTACCCTGGGAGAAATTATGTGATTTGCAGTGTTTTGGTGTTGATGGAGATGTATTCGATGAAGATGGATTTCAATGAGGTTATATAGACCCAGCTGCAGGTTGTGACTCTGCTGTGGCCAGTGCTGGTTTGTCAGACCACTCATCTTCTCCTTGAGTCCATCTAGTGTAGTCCCTACAGCCACCATGGAATGGGGGATAGACACATCCCCTGTGGCTGTTGGTGTGTCCTTGGCAGGCAAAGGAGACCCATTCTTGTTGGTCCTAGGAGACAGGGCATAGAATGTTATTCTGTCTAGCCACAAAGTTGTCCCCATCCCTAGGAAAGTTTTTGTTGGAAATAATGGTTCTTTTTCTTCAGAAATTCCTGGCAAAAAGAAACAAAATCTTAAACATATGTTTTTCTCTTCTCTCATTTACCCAGGACAGGGTTAATTTATTGGGCATAGTTCAGGGTTTAGTGCAGATGTTTGACCCTTCTTATAAGGTTATTTTTGGTAAAAGAAAAATGGGATCTTCATTTCCTGAAGTGATTCAAGAAATCAGAGGATATTCCAAGATTTGATCCATTTGTGGGGAGTACCTCAAATAGATCTTTTTGCCTTCACTCTAAACAATTGTTTGACAAAATTCTGCTTCAGAATGCCACAAAAAGGCCTGGAAGACAGAAGCTTTTTTTTCCCTTTGGACAGGAATATTTCTGTATGCCTTTCCACCCTTTCCACTAATATCCAGGCTACTTATGAAAATTCAGAAGGGCTCCTCAAAAGATTATTGTGATTACTCCCTCCTGGCATTAACAACAGTGCATCTCCCTTCTTCTAGAAATGGTCAGGGGCAACTACTAAAAGCGTTCTCAAAGACTGGATATACTTACACAAGACTAGTACTGTTTGATACATTCCAACCCCAAACAACTGCAACTGACTCCTTAGATGATAGCCTCCTAATACCTTTTAGGCACCGTTTTCTGAGAATGTGCAGCAGGTATTAATGAAGGCAATAAAGTCTGCTTCTAAAACATCATGCATTAGTAAATGGAGAAATTTACTAGTTGGTGCCAGCAAAGGAGAGGTTTACTAGTTGGTGCCAGCAAAGGAACCAGCACCCACTCAGAGCTAGTGTTTCTTTGGTTTTATATTATTTGTGTGAGTTACTATCATGCTATCTGTCTTACTCCATAATCAAGGTTAATTTGTCAGCCATTTCAGTGTCTTTCCATGAATTTCCCTTTTTCAATGCAGTCTCAGGTAAAAATGTTTTTGAAAGGGGGTGTTGCACAAGAAGTCTCCTAGAAAATAAGTGGCTCCCCCTTGGGATCTTAACTTTGTGTTCGAAAAACTAACTCTTGCTCCATCTGAACCAACTCATCAGGCAGTGTTACTTATTGGTCTGACTTTTGCAAGAAGAGTATCTGAGTTATAAGCTCTTACAGAGGGTCAGCCTTATCTCATTTTTCACAAAGAGAGGGTTTCTTTGAGAACTAATCCTTCTATTATGCTGAAAGTGGCATCTGAGTTAATTTAAGCCAATCCGTCTCTCTGTCTTCTTTTTAGAATCTAAAAATTAGGGAGAATGGTTACTACTTACCTTGAATTTCCACAGACAACTCAGGTAATATATTGATAGAACAAAATCTTTCAGAACTTCTGAAAAGATTTTCATTTTCTGTTAAGCTAAAACGAAAGGACAACTAGTGTCAAAATAGATTATTTCCAAATGGTTGTCTCATGTTATTACTTTTTGTTAGTGTCACCACAACAAAACTATTCCAGGTAGGGTCAAGGTTCATTCTACCAGGGCCTTGGTTTCTTCTGTGGCTTTTTGGAAAGAGATGGATTTTAGAAGTATTCTAGAACAACTTGGCACTCTGTGCATACTTTTACAAAGTGCTATAAACTAAGTTCTTTCTGGAAGCATATGGTAGGCTTTCTAGGACCATTCTCCAGGGCTCTTGGACCCTCATCCTTCTGTCTCCAAGTCTATGTAAGCTATGGTAATCTATATAGCGTAGGTTACTGCAGTAGCAATAAAATAAATAACATACTGCAGTTGTGTAAGTAAACTTTCCATAACAATAAATGTTCAAATGATCACTCCTCCCCATTATCTCCCTTGCCAGGGTGTGGACATTTGTTAGCTTTATTGTTTTCCTGTCATTCCCCTTTTTGGGGCTTTAGCCTTCCTCTCTGTTTTGGTATGAAAGTTCTGAGGGGCTTGGCACCAAAAATTAACTTTTAGCCAGCTCAAGCTAACAGTTTAGGCATGTTGTCAGATGGACATAACCCATATCACTCAGACTACTGCAGCAGTGATCACTGGAAAATCTATCTAGTGTTATGGTAAGTTTACTTGCACAAATATACTTTATCAAATCTCTTGTAATCCATTATTTTGAAAACCACGGCTCCTAACTATCTTCTCAGCTGGTAGCTGTTGTAATTGTCAGTGCCCCTGCTTCTCAGATGTTCGTTCCCTAACTACCACACTTACTGGCCCCATAGCCGGCCTTAGACATAGGCCAACTAGGTGGCCGCCTACAGTGCCGCTCCAACAGGGGCACTTTTCCGGTAACCTGAATGGTGAGGTAGACCAAGATGGGGGCACCAGGTGGTGTGGGGGGTGCTATGGAGATCTTTTGCCTAGGACACCAGTTGACCAAAGGCTGGCCCTCTCTGGCCCACAAAGTGGTTTTCATTTTTGCAGTGTACAATGCATGTGCTGCAACCTCTTTCTTTGCTGGAAATCATTCTTCACCTGGTAGTCATGTTGTACTTAAACTAAGAAGGTATCTCCTCTCCATGCTACAGATATCATCCAGCAATATTAAACTTGTAAAGGTTCCAAATTTCAGAAACCTGCTAATATGTGCAAATAAATATGCAACTGCCTTATTGCAGGTGCTGTTATAAGGGGCGCCGTCCATTGAGCTTACAGACTGACAGTCTTTTTCCTGGACATTAGTACCGATGTAGGCATTTTGTGCCCCGTTGGGGGGAAACACAAAATAATGACAGTTGTTGTACTATTTTAGGTTTGAAATGTTATAACTTTCTTCATACTGTTCAACTTCGTTGATCAAAACTTCTGGGCAAAGCCAAAAACAATGGGGGTAGAGTAGCAAAGGTTCCGAATCAGGGACATTTTTTTACATAGTGCTCTTATTCGCTTTTAAAAAAAGTAAACAGAACAGCGGGTGTTGCACCAACATGCATTTTATAGATGACAAGAAGCAACAAACTCTACTTGCAATACTCACTGATTTATCAGAAAATAAAAAGTTGCACAAGGAACGGGGCAAAAATATATGACAGAATCAGGGACATTTTTCAAAATCAGAGGCCGTGGAAATGTATGCTTTCATCAAACTGCCACAGAAAGTTGCCATACTACATTTATTTATTTATTTATTGACCGGGAGTGTCCGACTGGACATAGGTCCATTTTCAGCAGAGGCCCGGGGAGAAAAGCTCCACAATTAAAATAAACAGACAATAGTTACATTGGATTACATAGTGATTAACAATTTACATAGCAATTACTTACAACATATTTACAGATGAAGAACATAGTACATCAGTAGACAACTAGAATCTTTATCTGTGAAGTACATAACAGACATTAACAAATGTTAAAATAAGAAGTTCCTGCTGTATAAGTACTAGGCTTATGAGCATCTGAGCTTGCTATAATCAAGGTAGTTAGTGGAGTGGAAAGAAACGTAGTGGTTGGATGGGGTGGGTGATATTAGAGTGGGAGTTGCAAGGGCATAGCCAGCATGTTTTTAGGTGCGCTTTTAGTAAAGTTTTGAAGTGGGTGAATGATGGTACGGAGGTAATTGTGGGTGGGAGGGAGTTCCATAATTTGGCTATGGTGCAAGAGAATAGTGCTTCACCAGCAGAGTTACTGGCTTTAGTGATCTGCAAGTGATTTTTGTTGCTGGATCTTAGTGGTCTGGTGGTGCGATAGGGTTGGAGTAGATTCTGGAGGGATGGGACATTTAGTGGATGGTTTACTAGTTTGTGGGCGAGTGAGAGTTGATACCATTGAAGGAGGTGAGGGAGTTCAAGCTGGCCCAGTTCAGCAAGTGAGAGACAGTGGTGACTACGGTAGGATGCCCCTGTGGCGAATTTGGTAATTTTGTTGTAGCAGGTCTCTAGCTTGTTTAGATCGCATTGCCTTAGGTTGGTATATATTGGAGAGGTATAAAGTAGGGTGGAGATAAGGTGGGAATTTGCTATTGAAATCTTTGCTGCTTTGGTGAGAAGATGCTTATTTCTGTATAACACTCCTAGTTTTTTGTGGACTTTTTTTATGGTCATGGATATGTGAATGTCAAATTTTAGTTTAGTGTCTATTTCCACTCCTAGCAATTTGGTGTGTTCAGTTGGGTATATAGTGGTGTTGTCTTTTGCTGTGATGTTAAAGTGAGAGTTGTTTTGAGTATGTTTGGTGGGTTGGAAGATGAGTAGTTTAGTTTTGTTTGGGTTGAGTATTAATTGGGCATCGGATAACCAAGTTTCAACAGAGGAAAAGGCTTCCTGTGTGACTTTTTGCAGTTTGGGTAGGGACTGGGATGAGCAGATGATGGTCGAGTCATCTGCGTATTGTATGAGTGTGTCATGTGTGGTGGCAGAGGCTAGATTATTTGTGAAAACAGAGAAGAGTAGGGGTCCAAGGATGGATCCTTGGGGAACCCCTATGGAGACAGGTAGTTGGGGAGATATGTCATTCTGCCATACAACGGATTGTTGGTGGTCAGACAGGTAACTCTGAAACCAGTTGGTGACTGATTGTGAGAAGGATAGGTTATTGAGGACAGAGATAAGTTGTTTGTGTGGGACCATGTCAAATGCTTTAGATAGGTCTAGGAAAGTAGCAGAGGAGAGATAGCCATTGTTTTTATGCTGAAGGATAGTGTTAGTAAAGGAGAGTAAGGCAGTGGTGGTGCTATGGTTTGGTCGGAAACCATGCTGAGTATTGGAAAGGAAGTTGTTAGTAAGGAGGTAGTCTGAGACCTGAGAGTGTATGCATCTCTCTAGTATTTTGGAGATTAGAGAGAATAGCTATGGGGCAGTAATTGGTTAGTTCTGTGGAGGGTCCGCCTTTGTGGAGGGGAATTATATGTGATACTTTCCACAGTGTGAGAACATAACTTTCTGACAGAGATTCGTTAATCAAGATGGATACAGGGTAGGCCAGAGCATCAGCTGCGATTTGTAGGTATTCACTTGGGATGTTGTCTGCTGCTAATTTGGTGGGTTTAAGTTTAGTTAACAGTTTTTTTTATGTTGGAGGTAGGTACAGGAGAAAAAGAGAAGGCAGTGGGGAGATTAGTAGTTGAAGGTGTGGGTTGGAGGGGAGGGGCGTTGTGTTGTTTAGCTAGTGATAGTATGGTTTGTGTAAAGTGTGTGTTGAATGAGGTAGCAATATTTTCTGAGGAGTGAGGGATGTTTGGAGGAGGGGTACTGACTTTACCTGGGTGGAGGATGGCGTTTATGGAGGACCAAAATTGTTTGGGGCTGTGTTCGGAGGAGTCTAGGGCAGACTGGTAGTATTGGAATTTGTCCTGTTTTATTAGCTTTTTGACTCTATTGCGTAGTTCTAGGAATTTCTGTCTAGTTGAGGGGGTCTTGGTTTTGCGCCAGTGCTCCTAGGCTTTATCCCCGTTTTTCATTTCTGACTTAGTGGTTTTCTGTAGCCACGGGGAGGGTTGTGCTTTGATTTTGGAAAGTCTTATGGGGGCATGGTAATTAAGGATGCTCAGGAAGGTAGTATTAAAAAATTCAACTGCGTCATCAAGACTGAGGTACTTTAGAGGATGCCAGTTACATTATTTGAGGGATGAGATGAATGTGAGTGGGTTAAAGTTTATTTTTTTACGTATCTAACGGTAGACGACAGGTTTAGCTTGGTATAGGTATTTTTTCAGTAGGAATGTTGGGGAGTGATCACTGAGGCTATCTAATAAGCAGCCTGTTATATATGACTGGGGGCTATTAATGACTAGTATCCAATCCAGGGTAGTGTGCTTGCTGGAGCTTTTATTTATCCTGGTTGGCGACTGGACTAGTTGGGTGAAGCCATGAAGATTTACATGATGGTTTGGATGGTTGACAGAACAGGATTGCCAGTCAATATTGAAATCACCTAAAATTATAGTTTCTTGGGGGAGATGGTGGGTAGACCAGCTGAGGGGGTTTTCTAGTGGAGGGATGTTTTGGCCAGGTGGGAGGTAGCATCCAATTATGTTGATAGTTTTGTTTTGGTTTATTTTGAGGTTGGTATATATTATTTCTTCATTGCCTATTTGTGGAGCTGATGATTTTAAGATCTGGATGTTTAGATGCTGTTTAAATATTATAGCTACACCACCTCCTTTCTTGTTTAGCTGGTCTACTCTTAGTATGCCATAACCTGTAGGGAGTATTTGCTCACTGGTAATGTGAGGTTTTAGCCAGATTTCTGTCAGGATGACTATATCTGGGGAGTACAAGTCTATGGTGGCATGGAGTTCATGGACTTTGTTGGATATACTTGTAATATTTAGGCTTAATAGAAGGAAGTCATTTGGCTTTCTATTGGCTGCAATATGGGAGAAGTTGTGGTTTCTAGTCTGATTATGAGGATTGGGGTTGGAGATGGTAGGGCCAGGGTTGGGGTGGATATCTCCACTTAGGGCTAATTTTGATATGCATGAGGTTATTAGTTTTCTCAGTTTTTGAATGTGTTTATTTATAAGGGAAACTTTATGATTGTGCTCTTTGGGTAATAGGTATGGTGGGAGGGTTACTATGTTAAGTTGTAGGGATGCTTTATGTTTGAGTAATATACTTGGTAGAATATGTGGGGGGTGCATAGGGATGGTTCTTGGGTTGGTGGGAGGGGAGCTGATTGAGGGTGAGACATGAGTGGTGGTGTGAGTAGTAGTACAGTGGTAGTGGTTGAGTGCGGGAATGATAGAGCTTTGGTAGGATGTAAGATATGCAAGGAGAGTGCATGCAGTGAGCATAGGTAAGGTATGCTTGTACATGTTAGTTGAGGAGGTGTAATAGTAGTGGGAACATGGAGGAGGTAGTGTTGGGTTAGCGCTGTCGTTGGCTACTGGAAAGATGGGAGGGGTTTGTGAGGGTAATAAAGGTGGGACCACTGGGGGCGGGAGGTAATAGGAGGCAGGGTGGGGAGCGAAGCGGGAAGAGACCCTGTTAGTTGCTCTTATGAGGGGGCTGGAAACAATCAGGTAACAGAGTTAATTGATGAATGAACATATGATAGTGACAAGGGTGGTTGTAGTTTTAAAAATGGTGCCTGCCACAGGTAATATTTATTAACTTTGGGATTGTCTTAGGGTAATAAACAGGGAAGGGGGAGGGGAGAACAAGGGTGTGAGCAGGCAGTTCTTTGTACTGCTGCTAATGAGCCAAAGCAAAGACAAGTTAGTGTTTGAGAAACAATCACAATTGACCAAGGACTGCTCTGAAACTGTAAGTTATTTCTTAACCATTTTCAGGTGGGAAAACAGGATAACCTTGTATCAGGAGGCCACTGTGGTCTCAGTTTAAATTAACAAACACACAGTATTGATCAGATTATGGATACTATCTGCTAACAGAAGGGAATAAGAGAGAAAGTGGAAGATGAGTGTGTGTGTGTGTGGGGGGGGGGCTGCTTACAAGCCAAAGCAGAGTGCTCTCCAGGGGAAAATGAAGATTGGCTCAAACAGGTAGACACATACTCAAAGTTAACTGTAGCTGTTTGCAGACAGTCCAGAGCCGGACTGCTCTTTTCTTATAAGAATGTTAAAGGTGGTACCGCAGTTTAATACTTAAGAGTGGTGTTAGGTTCAAAGTTAACTTTAGTTGTTTGCAGACAGTTCAGACCAGGACTGCGCTTTTCTTATAAGAATGATAAGGGTGGTACCGCAGTTGAATACTTAAGAGTGGTGTTAGGTTCAAAGTTAACTTTAGTTGTTTGCAGACAGTTCAGACCCGGACTGCGCTTTTCTTATAAGAATGATAAGGGTGGTACCGCAGTTGAATACTTAAGAGTGGTGTTAGGTTCAAAGTTAACTTTAGTTGTTTGCAGACAATTCAGACCCGGACTGCACTTTTCTTATAAGAATGATAAGGGTGGTACCGCAGTTGAATACTTAAGAGTGGTGGTAGGTCTAGAAAAGAAGAGTACAGAGAGGAGTAAGCACTTTTGAGATGGTAAAGATATATTATAAAGATTACAAAAAACAAACTGAGCAAATAGCTACTGTATGAAGGAAAAATGTCTTGAACCAACTATTAATATATGCAGATACTGAGCCAATTGGAAAAAAAATTGTTAGAAGAAACCTCAAGACAGTTATGCAGTCACAGATAAAAATATAGCGAGCAGCACTCTGTCGAGGTTGTCTAATGTGATTCTATCCAAAAGTAACAGCACAATTATATAGATATAATTAGACACCAGTATGAGCTGTTTACACACAACACAATTACATGAATAACATCAGTGAACAAGGTGCAGCTATGCAAATAGACTATACTATTATATGAAAAACAACTTGGTGCAGAAGAAATGCTAGCATGGCATAGTAACTTCCAATAATAAAGCATAAATAATATTAGATGTCTAACACAATTCAACATAAACATATACTGTTGTAAAATGTCTAACACAATTCAACATAAATAGGCATTTACAGTTGTAAAACACTTACTGGATCGACACTGAGATCCTCATGGGGCCTGTAGCAGAGTGGATTGTAGTTTTAAAAATGGTGCCTGCCACAGGTAATATTTATTAACTTTGGGATTGTCTTAAGGTAATAAACAGGGAAGGGGGAGGGGAGAACAAGGGTGTGAGCAGGCAGTTCTTTGTACTGCTGCTAATGAGCCAAAGCAAAGACAAGTTAGTATTTGAGAAACAATCACTACTGACCAAGGACTGCTCTGAAACTGTAAGTCATTTCTTAACCATTTTCAGGTGGAAAAACAGGATAACCTTGTATCAGTAGGCCACTGTGGTCTCAGTTTAAATTAACAAATACACAGTATTGATCAGATTATGGATGCTATCTGCTAACAGAAGGAAATAGGGGAGAAAGTGGAAGATGAGTGTGTGTGTGTGGGGGGGGGGACTGCTTACAAGCCAAAGCAGAGTGCTCTCCAGGGGAAAATGAATATTGGCTCAAACAGGTAGACACATACTCAAAGTTAACTTTAGTTGTTTGCAGACAGTTCAGACCTGGACTGCGCTTTTCTTATAATTATGATAAGGGTGGTACCGCAGTTGAATACTTAAGAGTGGTGTTAGGTCTAGAAAAGAAGAGTACAGAGAGGAGTAAGCACTTTGAGATGGTAAAGATATATTATAAAGATTACAAAAAACAAACTGAGCAAATAGCTACTGTATGAAGGAAAAATGTCTTGAACCAACTATTAATATATGCAGATACTGAGCCAATTGGAAAAAAATCTGTTAGAAGAAACCTCAAGACAGTTATGCAGTCACAGATAAAGATATAGCGAGCAGCACTCTGTCGAGGTTGTCTAATGTGATTCTATCCAAAAGTAACAGCACATTTATACAGAAATAATTAGGCACCAGTATGAGCTGTCTACACACAACACAATTACATGAATAACATTAGTGAACAAGGTGCAGCTATGCAAATAGACTATACTATTATACGAAAAACAACTTGGTGCAGAAGAAATGCTAGCATGGCATAGTAACTTCCAATAATAAAGCATAAATCATATTAGATGTCTAACACAATTCAACATAAACATATACTGTTGTAAAATGTCTAACACAATTCAACATAAATAGGCATTTACAGTTGTAAAACACTTACTGGATCGACACTGAGATCCTCATGGGGCCTGTAGCAGAGTGGATTGTAGTTTTAAAAATGGTGCCTGCCACAGGTAATATTTATTAACTTTGGGATTGTCTTAAGGTAATAAACGGGGAAGGGGGAGGGGAGAACAAGGGTGTGAGCAGGCAGTTCTTTGTACTGCTGCTAATGAGCCAAAGCAAAGACAAGTTAGTGTTTGAGAAACAATCACTATTGACCAAGGACTGCTCTGAAACTGTAAGTCATTTCTTAACCATTTTCAGGTGGAAAAACAGGATAACCTTGTATCAGTAGGCCACTGTGGTCTCAGTTTAAATTAACAAACACACAGTATTGATCAGATTATGGATACTATCTGCTAACAGAAGGGAATAGGGGAGAAAGTGGAAGATGAGTGTGTGTGTGTGTGGGTGGGGGGGGCTGCTTACAAGCCAAAGCAGAGTGCTCTCCAGGGGAAAATGAATATTGGCTCAAACAGGTAGAAACATACTCAAACTTAACTTTAGTTGTTTGCAGACAGTTCAGACCTGGACTGCGCTTTTCTTATAAGAATGATAAGGGTGGTACCGCAGTTGAATACTTAAGAGTGGTGTTAGGTTCAAAGTTAACTTTAGTTGTTTGCAGACAGTTCAGACCCGGAATGCGCTTTTCTTATAAGAATGATAAGGGTGGTACCGCAGTTGAATACTTAAGAGTGGCGTTAGGTCTAGAAAAGAAGAGTACAGAGAGGAGTAAGCACTTTGAGATGGTAAAGATATATTATAAAGATTACAAAAAACAAACTGAGCAAATAGGTACTGTATGCAGGAAAAATGTCTTGAACCAACTATTAATATATGCAGATACTGAGCCAATTGGAAAAAAAATCTGTTAGAAGAAACCTCAAGACAGTTATGCAGTCACAGATAAAAATATAGCGAGCAGCACTCTGTCGAGGTTGTCTAATGTGATTCTATCCAAACGTAACAGCACAATTATATTGAAATAATTAGACACCAGTATGAGCTGTCTACACACAACACAATTACATGAATAACATTAGTGAACAAGGTTCAGCTATGGAAATAGACTATACTATTATACGAAAAACAACTTGATGCAGACAAAATGCTAGCATGGCATAGTAACTTCCAATAATAAAGCACAAATCATATTAGATGTCTAACACAATTCAACATAAACATATACAGTTGTAAAATGTCTAACACAATTCAACATAAATAGGTATTTACAGTTGTAAAACACTTACTGGAGAGACACTGAGCTCCTCAAGGGGCCTGTAGCAGACTGGATTGCAGTTTTAAAAGTGGTGCCTGCCACAGGTAATATTTATTAACTTTGGGATTGTGTTAAGGTAATAAACAGGGAAGGGGGAGGGGAGAACAAGGGTGTGAGCAGGCAATTCTTTGTACTGCTGCTAATGAACGAAAGCAAAGACAAATTAGTGTTTGAGAAACAATCACAACTGACCAAGGACTGCTCTGAAACTGTAAGTCATTTCTTAACCATTTTCAGGTGGAAAAACAGGATAACCTTGTATCAGTAGGCCACTGTGGTCTCAGTTTAAATTATCAAACACACATTATTGATCAGATTATGGATACTGTCTGCTAACAGAAGGGAATAAGAGAGAAAGTGGAAGATGAGTGTGTCTGGGTGGGGGGGCTGCTTACAAGCCAAAGCAGAGTGCTCTCCAGGGGAAAATGAAAATTGGCTCAAACAGGTAGACACATACTCAAAGTTAACTTTAGTTGTTTGCAGACAGTTCAGACCTGGACTGCGCTTTTCTTATAAGAATAAGGGTGGTACCGCAGTTGAATACTTAAGAGTGGTGTTAGTTTCAAAGTTAACTTTAGTTGTTTGCAGACAGTTCAGACCCAGACTGCGCTTTTCTTATAAGAATGATAAGGGTGGTACCGCAGTTGAATACTTAAGAGTGGTGTTAGGTTCAAAGTCAACTTTAGTTGTTTGCAGACAGTTCAGACCCGGACTGCGCTTTTCTTATAAGAATGATAAGGGTGGTACCGCAGTTGAATACGTAAGAGTGGTGTTAGGTTCAAAGTTAACTTTAGTTGTTTGCAGACAGTTCAGACCCGGACTGCGCTTTTCTTATAAGAATGATAAGGGTGGTACCGCAGTTGAATACTTAAGAGTGGTGTCAGGTTCAAAGTTAACTTTAGTTGTTTGCAGACAGTTCAGACCCGGACTGCGCTTTTCTTATAAGAATGATAAGGGTGGTACCGCAGTTGAATACTTAAGAGTGGTGTTAGGTTCAAAGTTAACTTTAGTTGTTTGCAGACAGTTCAGACCCGGACTGCACTTTTCTTATAAGAATGATAAGGGTGGTACCACAGTTGAATACTTAAGAGTGGTGTTAGGTTCAAAGTTAACTTTAGTTGTTTGCTGACAGTTCAGACCCGGACTGCGCTTTTCTTATAAGAATGATAAGGGTGGTACCGCAGTTGAATACTTAAGAGTGGTGTTAGGTTCAAAGTTAACTTTAGTTGTTTGCAGACAGTTCAGACCCGGACTACGCTTTTCTTATAAGAATGATAAGGGTGGTACCGCAGTTGAATACTTAAGAGTGGTGTTAGGTTGGAGAGACACTGAGCTCCTCATGGGGCCTGTAGCAGAGTTTAGCAGAGTATTTTATTTATTTATTTATTTATTTTATTTTATTTTATTTTACATTTGTTGACCGGGCTAGTCTAGCTGGATACATGTCCATTTTCAGTAGAGGCCCGGGGAGAAAAGCTCCACAGATAAGACAATACAGGATACATTTACAAATGGTATGGATTGGCATAAAATACATATCACAGTAAAAGACATTGGTATAACATATTTATAAAATAACAATCAGAATATTATACAGATAATACTAGGTCGGCGACAAATTGAAGTCGCAGGGGAGGGTTGCGATCTCTGGTATAGGGTAAATACTGCAGCGGCTAGTCTGGTTTAGGACATGGGCATGACCAGTGAGACTTAAGAAATATTTTGAGGTGATTTTTGAATTGATTAATCGAGGTCATTAGTCTGAGGCTATTGGGTAGGGAGTTCCATAGCTTTCCAATGGAATTGGCATAGAGAGCATCACCTCCAGAGTTATTAGATTTAATGGTTAGAGTACATATTAGATTTAATGGTTAGAGTACATCTAAAACACAACAGAAACCAGTGAAGTTCTGCTTAGTAATGCAGTGTAAAAATGTCTAATAATGTGATTTGCCAAAAACTGTAACGTTTTACTAAAAAAAATTGTCTTTGGACATCAACAGGTTTTAATTACATGACTATTATGACTGCCATTTGGTTAAAAAGCCACTAGATGTCTCCTGGATCCTATAATTACAATGAAATCAGGTCTCTGAAAGACAACTGGGAAAAGGCTTTTATACACGCAAGAAATCCTCATATCCATTTCAGTAAATTGTCACTTCATTTTACATTAAAAAGATGCTCACCCAGGAAGTGTCTGACGCCAGAAAACGAAAAGAAATAAGTTAGAACTTCCTGTTTCATCGTTCGCTTTTCCTGCCCTCACGTGCTCAAAGTAGATTAAACCCACAGGCTGGTTTACTATTAATGGTTGTTCGTGGGGGCATTCATTAACCTGCAGCAAGGCTGCAGCTATCTGCATTCACGTGAAAAAAAACTGAACAATATGAGTTAGGAGGCACTTGTGAAAGTTCAGTAACTCAGCTTACCTTGACAAATCGTATTATGTATGTTTAGCTTAGCGTTGACTGCTGCTGTCATTATTTCTTTATTACTATCAGAGTATAAAACGTTGAAAGAGAGGACCCTAAACACTAGTTATATGATACATCCGTAAACAAGCATCTGCTTTGCCTAACAATAGTAAACTGTAGGTTTACTACAATCACCCAAACGTTTCCTTCATAGTTCTGAATTACCTTTATTTTCAAATGATGCCCTTGAATCTGATTCAAAATAATGCTACGATCCCCATAAACTTTATGACTTTTAATAACTGGCAATGGACTACAGTCACTAAATAATGCTAGACATTCCCATTGCAAACTTCTTATTCTTTAGACAATACGCGTTATTATAAATCATATTCTTTTAACACCAAGTGAATAATAGCAATATCTTAAGTGTCCTTGGTTTGGGGTTATTTTCCCACTATATTCTAACTTTGACACGATTCTTGAGAGAATGTACTGAGAATTATCTTATAATTTCATAAACCACATTACTAATGTGCCCATCTTGATAAGGGAAGTTATCAAAATTATCGAATCATCATTCTTGTTGGATTTCATTGCCTCACGTCATATATTCCCTCCGTATAAAACGTTCACTGGTAGTTGCAACATAATTGTTTAAAAAATTCATTTGTTCACATAATCAAAAATATTAAAAGTATACCCATATATTAACCCAAAGGGAATTTATTGCCACATAGAACGGGTAAAGAAACGACTTGATGTTAATAAGCGATGTACTTCTAAGAAACATTTTTGGGTGGGGATTCGCCTACACCACAAGCTATATATTAAGTCACTATGAGATGTCACATCTACATGTATAGTCTTACCCAGTGCGTGTGTCTTTATCATAACTGTGGTAAACTCCTTAAAAAGTTAAGCAGCAAAGCTGGACAATTTTCTCCAAAAATAGACGCTAAAAAGCCTTCCATTATTTGTATCTCTGTCCTAAGTCTAATTGTTCATTTTACACATGTGAGTATTCCCCTTCTTTCTTTCTTGCCCCTGTCTATACTTGCCACAACTATAATACAACTTGTGTGTGTGTGTGCGTGTGTGTGTGTCTGTTGACTTCACAACCTAGTACCGTAAAGAATCGTTTTAAAGTTTTTCTAAAGCATGTTTGCTTTGTGAGCGTATTTATTTTTGTGTAGTAAAATAGATTCTAGAAAGTAGAGATAACAAACGTTTGCTCACAACAGATTTATGTTACTTGTGCATTAGTGTTTTCAGCAGTAAAGTCTGAATACTACTAGTCTTCAGTTGTATTTTAGCTCGTAACTGATCGCAAAGCTCTTAGTGTATGTTATTTTACAAGTTCAGTTTCTTGGTCTCATTAATCTGAATGGGATGTGAATGTTCTGTGAATGGCTACTATATGAGATTGTATTAAAACGTGTGTGTGCTGCTTGTGCAATAACGCGCGAACGTGTGCATGTGTATGCAACTTGCTTATACGTTTTACTTAATTTTATAGACCTTTTTAACAATCATTTTTTAAAGTTAAAAATAATATGAAAACTAAATACAGTAATACACTGGAAGACAATAAAATAGTGTGTTTTGACAGAAGTGTTATTTTAGCATTATAACAAGCTAACAATAAAATAATTATAACGAGCTAACAATAAGAAGTACCTGCTTGTTTTAGCAAATTTAACACTTTGTCAAACCAATTGTCTCTCCCCAGAAGAAACATTTCGCTCTATTGCTCACGCCTGGCATTTCGTCTTGGTTACCTTGGAATTCTGGTCACCACAAATGGGTTCACAAGGGTTGGTATGACTCCACTCACTGTTGCCAGCTGCTAAAATCCGTTGTTCTGCAGTGTTTGAAATGTACTTCGTTTATCCAGTTTTAAATTTGGTTTGGTGCTGTTTTTCTCCGCTGCATATTTTATTCCTTTTTGAATTATAACCATACAACGCATTAAAATATTAAATAAACCCCAAAATACTCGTGTAAAATGACAGCATCCAAAATACCAGAACCATAAATAACTTTTCCCATAACTTGCTATGTGACAATTCCGTAAGTTAAGTTATTGAAATATGATTTTATAAGTATTGTAACACTCTATAAAATATATTTGCATTACCTTATACACAAAGAATTTCGCTTTGACAGTTTTAATTGTGTCCTGACATATTTCTATTGATCGAGTTTTTTATATGGGATAAATGCCTGTTCCTTGTTAACCCATCTTATTTTGCATTGACTCCCGTTTCCTACTTCTAATAACCATCCCTCATAATTCAGTCCTATTGCCCCCAGGGTTGTTTTTTCGTTCAAAGCTTAAGTACCTCTTTATAAACCTTCAACCTGTAGTATTTTTCCCATTCAGTCATCCATTCACAGCCCCTTTCTCCCATTTTTTGCACATGGGGTCAGGGTGTCACCTCAATAGTCAATCCTTCATCAGTTTATCTTTTCATCCACTCCGTTACCAATGCCCACTTCTTAATTTATTAAACCACTGACCTTAACTTACATGCCACTGTTCAAAACCTACGTAATAGGTTGTCATCGTTGCCAAGGTATAGTTAACTGTTTAAATATTTCATTAAACTGCATGACAGTGAACAACTTACAGTGTAAAGTTATGTGTAAGACATGCATCCATTTACAGGGCAGAAGCTACCACAGTCTGTGAAGTTGCTTTGTATAACAGATCAGATATTGCCAACAGCTTATTTTGGATTGGATCCTTACTAGTATTAAATTATGATGTTTTCCATTTTTACTCAGTTGTGACATGTAGTTTTCTAGTCTCCTCTCCAAATGTTCTCATATTTGTACATCTCAAGTACAGTAAGGCCTATGGTGATTAATTTTTCAAATTCGCCTTGAAGTGTCTCTGAAAATGATAACTGATAAATGAAATAAGTTAAACAAGTTTTCTATAAGATTTAACATTAGAATCAACTTCTAAAGGCGTTAAGTTATCAAATGGATAGCTTGCGTTGGATAACCAGATTAAAATCAACTCACTTTACCCTCTGCATTTGAATACATTGAAATACGTTGCTCATACACTCGGTCCTGTGTTTATACTGCATAGTTCAGTATTCACTCCATTTTTGCACATTTTACATACTGCTTCTGTTGGAATATTTGTTTCTCTTCTGCATCTAGAGTGGCATGTTTTAAAATGCACATGATATCGCTTCTCCGCTCATATTAGTCTGTGTCTTTACCAATTCTTTCGTTCCCTTTCCCTGACAGCTTCAAATGACATTGTAATATTTATTGAGTTGTCAAGTAAAATAATATACATTCTGGTTTAACACACTCTGAAACGCAAATGAAATTGGATTCCACTTTCCAAGCAACACTATCCTTTACAACAGAACACAAAAAGAAATTTAAGAAAATTCGATACAATGCAAGTCAGAATGACTTCTTGCAGCATTTGCTTTAAAATAACTTTGAATAAAAGCGACTGAGAGGGAAAATTGCAGTGCAAAGCTACACATCCAACATTTTTGAAAATAATTTGTATTAAATAAGCTCATGAAATACATAATAAATATAGAGTTTGTTAGGTCAGATAAGCAAGAAATGATACGGTGCGGTGTTCTGTTGTAAAAATAATGATCTACCCTAGTCAGAACTTACAAGATGAAGTTTGAATATAACAAACTACAAAATATAAATGGGTAATAATAACAAAATGTACATTGTAGACTCGTCGCTGTAAAATTAAACAAAACCCAATTCCTACGCAACTGTGTAACGACTTGGTGGTTTTGACTGTAAATATCTGGTTCAATTACGTGAAATACTCGTATGATGAAAAAAACCTAAACTGCAAGTGATTGCTGAATCTTTGGAAATTAAGACGTGGATACTGCAGACAGACACGTTTAATAACTGGTGTCAGGAAGCTGACACAAGGAAACTGAAGCAGTATTCTGGTAAAAGATTGAAAATGCTACAAACGCCTGTTTGTTTTAACGGATCATGCTGGTAGACTAACTGAAAGTGAGAACTAACTTTTTTGGTAGGTATGCCTTTATAGGTTTTTAATAATCCTGTGTTCATTACATAATGGTATGTGCAAGATAAATACATACATGCATGCATAAATACATCATTATAGTATAAGAACTCAGCGACTGTACTGTTAGATCTGGCATTGCATGTAAAGTTATACAAACTTCGTTTAAATTACCGGGTATCATTGAATGGTTAAATACACACATACGCTAACAGGCAATCAATTACTCAAATGCTGTTTAACACTATTTAAATACACAAGCTCTCTCACTAAGAGAGTGCTCAGCCAACACTTTCTTCAGTTAGGAAGATTTTCAGATTTTTAGGTAGAGGGATATAAAATCCTCAAACCTAAAATATATCTAAGGAACTAGTTCCTGATAGCTCTGATCTACTAACTCTACAATGGCTTTCTGAAAGCTCAAGAATGAAAGCCAATGAGATTAAAGGCATATGATAGCCAGAAATCCTGTGTTGCACACTATTAAAAATAGATCTAGAGGATGTGTTTAGTTACTCGTTTATAGATTTCAGTTAACACAGCTACATTATAAATACTTCAGTTTAGCATCATTTTTCAATAGTGTGTGTGTGTGTGTGTGTGTGTGTGTGCGCGCGCGTGTGTGTCGGTGTCTGTTTTTTAACTACATGCAGTAGGTCTGTCCCGTAGGTCTGTCCTCTCTCATTGTTGCTTATAAACCTGGACTGTATATATAGAGAGCCATTCACAGAGACATTGACATCAGATCACTAGAATAAAGTTCTGTTTCGCTGGCAAAAAAATCTTCCCTTAAGACTGTCTTTTGAATAATGAAAACTGAAGCATATTCAGGCTGGTATGTGCACAGCTCTCCACATTCAAACCGTGGAACAGTACTTGTCATAATATGGGACACATGGACAGAATGTGGAACATTTACCAACAACCAGCCTACTTACAACTTCAACTAGGAAGCACAGCATGCTTAAATATATTATTGTATTCTTTAAAAAAAAGTTATTGCAGTGAACTATTATAATTTATTGATATTTGGATATTGGATATCAGTTAAAATACTGACGGTGAATGTGGGACAGGCCTTTTCAACATAGTACTGTGAGGAACGTGGACTTTAGACTCAGAATAAGGGACACTTGAAAGGTGTAAGTTTATGCCTACGAAGCTTTAGAAAATAATGGCCTTGTGCCTGTCTACTGGAAAACATATTCACTATTCCTAGCAGACTACCACTAACCACAATCTGTCCACCGACATAATAGTTTTAACAATTTTACCCTCACTTCCACACTCGTCTGCCTAAGGGTGTAATAGTGCTTTGCTCGTACCCTGTGCTGTTAGCTTTCATTGCCTCCAGATGGCGCCAAACTTACCTTCCACGATGACATTCTTTACCAGCACACGTTATTATTATTATTATTATTATTACTGTTGTTATCACATGTTCTTCCTGCCCGTCTGTGGGGTGTCTGAATATTTCCTACGTCCTAAAGAAATGACTGTGTGTGTGTGTGTGTGTGTGTGTGTGTGTGTGTGTGTACGCGTGTGTGGTCTTGAATTACGTGTGCACCATATCATAGAGTCACGCTTTTATCACTGAATGATAACTAAAAGACAATTATTTATTCTTGTTTTAGAAAATTTATATATTCACAAGAATCACTCATTTGTATGTTAAATGACAACATATGTTAATCAGGGACGATGGAAACTGACATAGGGTCATATGAGTCCTTCCTGTATGACCCCCACACACACTTCCCAGTGCAGGAGGGGGGTAGATTGGAGTGTTGCCAGAAAAGAAGGCCCCTAAGCCCACTTTATTTACCTTCTTTACAATGCCAATGTCACTGTGTAATAACGCAGTGCATCCATACCTCCAGCAATTTAAGACATGATTTACTGTAGTCTAGGCGTTCCGGGCCAAACCTGTCACTAACCTTTTGCGTTCTCTTTCCAATATTGTTTCTTCTCTTTCCGGAAGATCACTTACTAGCATCTTTTGCATAACAATTTAGAGGGGGACATCTTTTTATTAGATGCGGACGTGTTTGGAATGCAAGCAGTGGGTAAGGGCAGCGTCTGCTCTCATCTATTTATTAGCTCTCAGCTGTCCCTGACTCTAAGGAGCATCGCTTATCTTGCCACAACATTTTGCCCAATCCCTCCTAATTTTCCTAGAGAAGCAGTGTGGGCTCGGGCTGGCGTTCCTACAAACCAACATAATTACATTTAGAGACTTTATATTCTTCCGAAAATTCACAGTAATACTTAATGCATTTATTATAACAACCGTCCAATTGAATATACATATAAATTAAAATCAGGGATTTTTCTCCTGCATTTTTTGGCTTTGTCTCCCAATTCTTGATTGCACGGGTTAATTCCATCCTTCTGCTTTCTGCGTTCTTGCTAAGGGAACCTTTTTTAATACAATCGCTTCCTTATTTACTTTATATATTTACTTTATATGTTTTATTGGCTGCAAGCACAGCTGTCTAGTAGGTAAAGAAACTGATGCAAACTAACAAAAAGTTTTTATTTATTTATTTATTTATTTATGTATTTATTTATTTTAGGATCTCAGTTGCCTACATCAGATATGGAATGTCCTGGAACTGGAACAGTAATCCCTAAATCTGAAAGCGGTGGAATTAGCATCATGCTAGGATGGAACTCTTCAGAAGTACACAGTTGCAAAGAAAAGGTCACAAATAATGTAAAAGTTAAACGAGAAAGAGTGAGTGAGAGAGAGAGAGAGAGAGAGGTGGTGAGACTGAGCCCAGACAGTTCCTGAATAATTTAGCATGCATCCATAGTGTTTAATAGTGTGTATGCTGTCAGTGCTCTATCATTAGGCTAGAGAGTTGTTCTTAATGCTCATTTGCAGGTTAGTTACAAACATGAGTGCAGGATATTCTGTATCAGATTAGTAGGAACTTGACATCCAGTGGTTTTGACAAAATCTGATCTTTACACTTGAATATATATATTAAATATATATATATATATATATATATATATATATATATATATATATATAGATAGATAGATAGCAGATAGATTCATTCATATAACTAATATATATGAGTTATATATATATATATATATATATATAACTCATATAATTCATTCATATTCATATAAACTCATTTCAATGAATTTCAATTCACCCTCAAAAAAATCGCTGAAAGCTCAAGTCACTGAAACCTAATTTCACCGAATGTAAGTTGTTCTTCTTTCAGCTTTTCCTGGTTAGGGGACGCCATAATGGAACTCTGGTCCACTAATGATTGGCAGTAGATTTTTACAGGTGCCAGCTCGACACCCAACCTTCAACGAAGGCACGCCCATTCTATGCATGTCTTTCAAATGCCATTCGACCACGGGGAGGACATGCAGACTCCACACAGAAGGTGCTCCAGCCAAGAATCGAACAGGAGAACCTCTTGCTGTGAGGCAACAATGCTACCGCTGCACCACCGCGGCTTATTTCACTAAATGTAAGTACTGCTGGGAAATAAAATGTATATGCCCTTTTCCCCATTGTACTGTGATCCTGGAGTTAGTATGTATATATATATATATATATATATATATATATATATATATATATATATATATATATATATATATATATATATATATAGTTATGGGGTCAGGAGGGCACAGCCCCCCATATTGGGTGGTGTGGGGGCCCCCAGGCCCCCACTTACTTAGCTTTTATATTTATGAATCTCATTTCAGTGAAAGCTAACAATATAAAAACAAAAGTAGGTGGGGGCCTATGCCCCTCACACGCCCTAATGTAGGGGGCTGTGCCCCCACCTACTCAACTATATATACTAACTCCAGGATCACACTACAGTGAGGAAAAGTCATATACATTTTATTTGCCCAACAGTACTTAAATTCAATGAAATGTGATTCAGTGAAATGAGTTTTCAGTGACTTGAGCTTTCAGGATTTGGTGTGAGTGTTTTGAAATTCAGTCAAATGAGTTTTCAATGAATCAAAGTAGACCCGTATATATATATATATATATATATATATATATATATATATATATATATATATATATATATATATATATATAAGGCTCAAAGGTTTTGACAGAGAGAGAGAGAGAGATGGGGTGGTGCAGGCAGTAGATGGTTGAAAGAGTGGTGCAATTGGCAGTTAGATGCTTTGGGTCCAGGCTGAAGGAAGGGAGCCACAGATGAAAGAATTGCAATGATAGTTGTTCAGGGCTGGATCAAGGTGAAGACAGCAATAGAATGAAAGTGGTAGAAAGTATCAGAGTTATGGCAAACTTTTAGGGAATGGCTTAAAGAAGGTCATTAGAGGCCAGAGGGAGGCAATGATAAAAAACATTAAAGGTTAAAGAAAATGGGAAATAGGCAAGCTGGCAACACTGGGTGGACAAGGAAGGGAATGACTTTGTTTTGTGACTGTGTCGATATTAAGTACCCAAGTCTTTCCAGCAAAAGTAATTTTATAATAAAAACACAGATCCTGGAGAAGGGAAAATAAAAGGAAAGAGTTCCCGAGGAGATACACAGTTTAGAATTTGGTATAGAAGAATGCAATATGCTGAAGGCTATTAGTGTATGTTATGTTTTTATTTGGATGAATATTTCAATAATATTGAAACTAAGACTAACTATAACAAAGTTAATTCATAAGGCTAACTTTCCTGTATACAAAAGCCATATCACTCAGATTGTTAGCACTGATCTCTATTTTCCTTAGTGGGATAAATCTCTCTTTATTTAATTGATGACATTATAAAACAATATAGTAAAAGCAGCATGGGTTAATATTCTTAAAATACAACATTGCAACACAATAGTGGCATAAGCAATTAATAGAAGTTAATGCAAAGAATGATCACATTACATGAAAGGAAGAAGTTAATAAATTCAAGAAAATATTGCAGCACATAAGTCACATCCCATCAAATTCATTTATATGAGTGCCGGCTATATTTTGCTAAACATTTTAAGCTGTGAATGCTAAGGTAAAATAATACATCTGCTGCATCTGTTAATCAATATAATTAGTTATTTTTATTAATTTTTTCATATGTATTTACTGAAAATTACTCAGAAGGGAATATTATAAAAATGTACATGTGCATTTCTCCAAGGTATCTGGTCACATAACCAATTAAAACTGAATATAAACAGTAATGACTTTCAAAGAATCATGTGTAACAAACAATGACCTCCCTTTAAAATCATTTCAAGTGTAATCCTGTAGTATGACTCTTATTGTCCCCCACCACTATTGTATAAAGCTTTAGTTACACACCCATCCCCTACCCATTTAGACCACCACAAGGCCATCTGTCATCTGATTCCTTTGCCTTTTTTTCCAAATGAAACAAGGAAGCCATATTAGTCTGCAGCATGGTAGTTTGACATATGGAGATTACGTCTGGATGAAATCACTCAACTCCACCTTTCACCATGCTGCTCTCAGTAGACTAGATACATATATTTGCTAACTATTGCCTTACATTGTATCATTCTTTGTAGGATGCTAGCTGTGGTGAAACTGTCATTTGCTGACAAAGCCATATTTCCAACATTGTATTGTGCTGAAGTTAAATGTTATTTAGCCTTCATATACAGTGTGGTGATACAGTGACAGCACTTGTGTTTGTTAGTAGCAAGCAGTTATCTTACTGGTTGGCAGTGGTGAGCTGCATTGGTTCCCTTGTTGGGCACCTGCACACACTGATTGACTGCTTCTACTTCTGATGTAATTCAATCAGCTGGTGCTCTACATCTTGTTTTATCAGACAGCTAAATCACTGTTGTCACTATCTGGATAAGGATGATACAGGTGTTTTGAGTCTATATACCAATACATTCCTCACACCTATGCATCTGGTGTGGTGGAATCATAAAGTTTTGTAGTAGTAGCCCAAGTACAATAAATGTTGCCTGCATTTATTGTAGGTATCATTACAGAGTTAGGTATTGTAGGAGTAGCTGCACTGTTTGTTTGCTTGCTAGGACTACATAAGTGACCTTACCTAAACATTGTTACTTGGTCTTCAAAAACACAGGAGCATAGAAATATAGGAACATAGGAACTCAGGAACACAGGGACATAGGAACATAGGAACATAGAAGCATAGGAGCATAGGAACATTTGAGCATAGGAACATAGGAGCATAGGAACATAGGAACACAGGAACATAAGAACATAGGAACATAGGAACATAGGAGCATAGGAACACAGGAACATAGGAACATAGAAACATAGGAACATATGAGCATAGGAACATATGGGCATAGGAATATAGGAACATAGAAGCATAGGAACATTGGAACATATGAGCATAGGAACATAGGAGCATATGAACATAGTAACATAGGAACATAGGAACATAGTAACATCGGAACACAGGAACATAAGAGCATAGGAACATAGGAACATAGGGGCATAGGAACACAGGAACATAGGAACATAGAAGCATAGGAACATAGGAACATATGAGCATAGGAACATAGGAACATATGAGCATAGGAACATAGGAACATAGAAGCATAGGAACATAGGAACATATGAGCATAGGAACATAGGAGCATAGGAACATAGGAACACAGGAACATAAGAACATAGGAACATATGAACACAGGAGCATAGGAACACAGGAACATAGGAACAATACTAGACAAGTAATCATGAGGACCATAAGATGTTTAAGCATATACAACCTTATGCAGACACGCTTAAAGGTTCATGCCATCCTTTTCAAACTATTAATAGTGCTTACCTCCAAAATTGAGCAGGGCTGTACATGTCAGTCTTGGTGTACATTTGTATTGACCCATTTAGTCATCAAAAGTCATCTTAAAGGTACTCAGAGTAGTACTTTGCCTGACTTGTATTGATGATTTATTCCATAGGCTAGGAATAAGTTAAGCTAGGAACCTATGTTTCCAGCGAGACTTGTTTACTTGTCAGCGTAGATTTGTTTACTTGTCAGTGTAGATTTAGGTCCCTAGAGTGTGTGTGTCTTTGTACAGCCTCTGGCTTTACAAAGAAAGAGAAGGTCAAGTGGGTCAAATAAGATGATGTCTTTTTTTTGCCTTTTTTTCAATTTCATATCTAGTTTCTGTTATTTGCATTAAAGGTGTTTGCATTGGTATTGCGCTCTCTGTAACATTTGTTGCATATGGTTACTTTGGTTGCCAGATATCTCAGATGTAACACTGTACTTTTCTAAGTTCTGAACATCAATAGAGAATGTATACTGCATATAGTGAATAACCTATGCTGCTAGACTGTCTACAGCTTGTATCTGTCAAGACCTATGGTATCCCACAATATTTCTCAATCAGAATATCAATAAGGATATCATATGATGTAGATACAATTGATATTATAGCCTAGTAAGCCTGTTATCAGTGTGACTTTACTGTATGCATAGGACACATTGTTTGCATTTTGCTGTTCTTCTGCACTCTCATGTCTTTACTACAGCCATAGTCACCTTTTTGTATGTGTTTCTTTTTAGTAAGCTGTCAGAATGCAAAAAAAAAATCAATTTACCTAGGGATGCCTGCAATACTTTTCTTAAAATGGGGATTGATCCCTCCATACCTGCATGTGAGGTGGTCAGACTTCCTCCCTCAGCAAGTTTAGGTGGTGGTGCAGGTAATTACTTGTCTAACAGCTTTAACTTTGTATATTAAAATTGTTATGGTGCTGTCATTTTTTTCTGACTGTATTTGTTGTTAGTGGTCCCATTTACCTTGTTTACTGTTCAAGTAGTTTGCTGATAATTGTTTAGCATTTGCAATGAGTTTTAAGTAAATAACATTCACCATCTCCTTATAAGTTACCCCTGACAATGCCATTAACATAATTTCTGTGCTTTATTTTCATCTAATAAAATAGTTACCACACTACTGTAGACTTCTCACTAGTTGTAGGACCGACAGAAATTTATTTTGCATGAAATCACCCATGCCTCTCTTCCACTCTGCTGCTTTCAAATAGTTTGATTTATAAATGTACTGCTATTGAGCTATAACATATCATTCCCTGTTGGGTGTTATTTGTGGTAAAACTGCTTTCCTGTGACTTCATATTTTCTAGCTTTGTATTCTGCTGAAGATAAATCTTATTTAGCTTTCATATACATTAGTGTTTGTACTTGTTTTCACTTTATTATTATCTAAAGGTTGCTATACCACTATGCACTGCTGAGCTTGTCTGGTTCCCATGTAGTGTGCATGAGCATACTGACTGGCTGCTGTTTCTTATTGGTTGCCAATTCATTCCTCTCTCTACATTCCTCATCCACCCCATTTGGTTTTACTTTTATATTTAACTGATTAATTCTTTTTGACAGATCTTAACTTTTGCTATCAATGTCTAATGAATTAAAGGTATAGTATCAACTACCCATTTTAATATAAGATATTCAACTACACTATTAATAATTGGCATTTGTCTCCAGTCAAGTAAGTGTTGTTACTTTTAAATAAGATTATTTTTCCATCAATACAGACACTTAAAAGAAATGTTATCTAGCATAATCTGTGTGACTCTAAGTAAGTTACTTAACCAGACAGTGCTCCTGAGAAATCAACGAAAAGGAACTTTTGTGTCCAGTGGGCCTATCCAGTTAAAAAAAGTATGCTGTTTGGTCATAAATACAGTCTTCTATATTCCTAGCTTGTTGGCTTTAATTACCTAGAACACGATATTATATGATATTCACTGAAGCTGGTTTTGGTAAACTGATTTCATTTTTTTTTTTTGCATACAAGATAAATTCTATCAAAATCTAACAATTTTTCAAGTATTTCTGCAACATCTTCTACATACGTAGTTACATACATAGTAACATACAACTAAATCCAGGTTCAATATTTTATTAGAAAACAACACCACAGCAAGACTTTTCTATTATGACACATTACCAGGCATAAAGGCATTGCAAATCAGTGCAAGAAGTCCTTAATAAAACAACTGACCTACATTGTTTGATTAAGACGCAAGCCTGACATGCCTGCTATTACTAAAACTTGGTTAAAACCTTCAGATAAAGATTAATAAGTTCTGGACCCAGAATGCAGCACATTATGATCTGATCGTTTAGGAAAAAGAGCAAGAGGACTAGCAGAACTATCCAGAAACTGAATTAATTTACATAAACATATTATACAAATGCCAATAATCAATAAAGCCACAATAATAATTACCACCCTCAAAGTAAATAAATATAAGACCCTACATACTGCTATGCTATATGTTCCAGCAAATACTAGGTGACCAACTACCATTTTACTAGATGTCCTTTCTTGGATTACAACTAACATAACACAAGATACAGTAATACTCAAAGATGAAAACATTGACGGGTTCAAACCTTCTGCTATAGACAACTTAACAATACCACACTGACAGTCTCTTTGGCCCTACTAAGCTTATCACAAAATCTATTCACATTGGTAAGTCATCAGTTAAGCCAAGTCTACTTGACTGGCTGTTAGCCAATAACCTTAATCACATAATAAAGGCAGGGCATGTATCTGATCCACTAAATGATCACAACTACATGACACTATCTGTAACCAACCCATACACTTAGAAATGTTAGATATAATGGACCTGACACAAATAGCATTTTCCGAGGATAATTTCAAGCAATGTTTGTCAAAATGCACCTGGAGTTCTATAAAGTAGAACCATTAGATGAATATTTACATTGTTTTAACAACAGCTTGTTTTAAGTATCATTAACTCATTGGCTCTTTTACATAAGAAAGTAATTAAGCATACACCTGCTTATTTGTTAACAATAGGTATAAAACAGACTATGCTTCTTAGGTATAAAAAACAGACATTATGGACAACTCAGCAAAATCTTGAAAGTTACAGAACTCAGAAATTGAATAACAAAAATGAGAAGCAGATAAACATGTACTAGAAACTAAACACAAAAATATATTTGGGAACTCCATAAACAACATACTTTAAACTGATATTTTAATACTAGGTGAGACTGAAGTCTCATTGTAGTCTGTTTTTGGAACCTGACAGTGAAGGACCCTTCACCTTCTTCATGTTGCCTTGCTCTAGTAAGCGACCAGGGAATAGTAATTCTTTAGTTCAGTCAGGAAAATATAACAAAATTAGCTAAGTACTGTTTTTCTGTATCTGTGTGAATCTATTTGTCTGTGTTATTTTAATATTTCTTACAATTGAAACTCTGGTGGTTACTGTAAATAGATATTTATTATTTTTGTGTTCTTTTATTATTTATTATTAAATGTATTTAAATTTTTCATCGTTGCTGTTCCTTTGGAGTATAATTTAACCTTTGAGAGTTCTTAAATTTATTCAGTGGCACTGCGGCCACTCATGAAAGCTTTGCTGTTTTATCAACTTTACCATTTGCATTAATATTAACTTCACATAGTATAATTGGGTACCCTTGCAAGAGCCTTAGAGTAGATGGCTTTGGAGTGTCTGGTGGCAGTGTAACTACCTTATAGTCTGAGCAGAAGGGGGCATAGCTATTAAATCTGTACCAGCCAGCAGCCTTTCCTAGGTGTGTGTGTGTGTGTGTGTGTGTGTGTGTGTGTGTGTGTGTGTGTGTGTGTGTGTGTGTGTGTGTGTGTGTGTGTGTGTGCGTGTGTGTGTGTGTGTGTGTGTGTGTGTGTGTGTGTGTGTGTGTGTGAAAATCATATTTCAAAGACTGTGTGTCAGCTACTTGGAGCAGGAACATGAAGTACTGGTTTCAGAGAGAGAGAGGTGGAGAACTTGGCTTGGTCAGTTGGCTGAGGTCTCAGCTCTATAGCTGTGCCAGTGAGGAGTCTTATTGGGGACTTGGAGGGAGACAGATAAAGAAATCCAGACCCTGGACTGAATGTGATCCCTGTGTGCTCTTAAGGGCAATTGTGCTTGATGCAGAGAGCTGCATCTGGAAATACTGGGTGTATCCATTTTTGTTCGAAGTGAATGCCCCTCTCCAGTGCCAATGGTGGGGATTCAGGCTCATTGTTTACTGGCTAGTGAGGGAATGTCACATGCAACTTATATTATTACTCTCCATAAAGTTTGCAATTCTGTAGAACTGTCAACTTACAGAGATATAGCAATTCTGTATCCACTACCTACAATCAATTTAAGAAAAATCTGTACTTCAGCAAATCATTGACTGAACGATAATGATGCAGTTTCTCCAACTCAGCATGATATTAAAGCTGGAGATAGCACTGATGCTGCTTTACTATAATTTTTTACTAGAGGATTAGAGCTGGAGATAGCACTGATACTGCTTTACTATAATTTTTTACTAGAGGATTAGAGCTGGAGATAGCACTGATGCTGCTTTACTATAATTGTTTACTAGAGGATTAGAGCTGGAGATAGCACTGATACTGCTTTACTATATTTTTTTACTGGAGGATTAGAGCTGGAGATAGCACTGATGCTGCTTTACTATAATTTTTTACTAGAGGATTAGAGCTGGAGATAGCACTGATACTGCTTTACTATAATTTTTTACTACATGATTAGAGCTGGAGATAGCACTGTTGCTGCTTTACTATAATTTTTTACTAGAGGATTAGAGCTGGAGATAGCACTGATACTGCTTTACTATAATTTTTTACTAGAGGATTAGAGCTAGAGATAGCACTGATGCTGCTTTACTATATTTTTTCACTAGAGGAGTAGAGCTGGAGATAGCACTGATACTATTATACTATAAATTTTTACTGGAGGATTAGAGCTGGAGATAGTACTAATACCACTTTGCTATAGTATTTTACTAGAGGATTAGAGCTGGAGATAGCACTGATACTGCTTTACTGTAATTTTTTTACCAGAGGCAAATCAAAGGAGAAACCAAGGGCAAGTTGTAGCCAAGCTCTTCTTTAATCCATCTAATGCCTTTGACAATGTTTCATACAAACTACTGATAAATAAACTGGTCCACACTGGGCTGAGTTATAATACTTTAAATTAATTTAAACACTATCTGTGTCAAAGATCATAAACCATTCATTGGAATAAAAGGAAAATAATTCTTCCTATTTATCTACATCCGTTGGAGTCCCACATGGATCTAAATGAAGTTGATTACTCTTTACAGTACTTATTCATATACAACATCTTAAGCACTGGAACAATTATATAATATGCAGATTATTTAATATCATTAATGTTTGACAACAATTTTAGTGAACTACAGATCTTAACACAAAAATCATTTAATAAACTGGAAACTATGTTAGAAAAATCCAAGCAAATATTAAATGCATAAAGATTAATCATATCATATTTTCTGCAGACACACTTTCAAAACAATACATTACCACTAATATCAAATCATTAAATAGGATCCACACTGATCAAGCAAGTCAAACAAAATAATTAGGAATCTTAGTCAACTGATACTCAAAATTCAGCTATCACCTTGATTATTTAACCAGTAAAGTACATCAGAAACTTGGAATGTTTTATACAATAACATATTATCTACTATAGTCTTCATTAACTACAATATTTCAAATTTACCTTCTCCCTAATATATTGTATGCATTCCCCTATTATTATCAATACTAAAAAACACTCATAAATTAAAACAGAGTTAGAATAACATAGCAATATTTGCAATAAACCTAATACAGTACATTATTGTACCGCCTTGAAAATGTTAAAAGTTAGAACATCAGAAAACAGCCCATAACATTATCTATAAATATCCTTCACAATCAAGCATTTTCCATATATATATATATATATATATATATATATATATATATATATGTATATCTATAGCTGCACACACACACACACACACACATATATATATATATATATATATATATATATATATATATTGCTCTCTCTCTCTCTCTCTCTATATATATATATATATATATATATATAAACAACCCTAGCAGACTACTTAGGTCACAAAATAGTAATATATAAAATATATAAATATAACCCAAAATCCCACTTACCTAAAACCCAAAAGACTGAGATGAAAATCCTGACAGCCAGGAATACTGACTGTCCAGAACACATCACTAATGGTAAGTAACCACTTGGCCAGCATGCTGACCTTTGTCCCTTACCTCCATGGTAGTGCAATCTTGGAGTTGGTATATTTAGTTAGGGGGGTATAGAGGCAAAGCCTCCCACATGGGTGGGTGTTTTTGTGCTTTGGTGTTAGTGTGTTTGTGGGTTGGACGATCAGTTACTTACCGTTAGTGTTTTGTTGGTGTTCCGGGTGGACGGTCTTCCTGGATGTCAGGTTTTTCATCTTGGTCTTTTGAATTTTGGGTAAGTGGGATTTCGGGTTTCTAAAGGGGATCCATATATATATATATATATATATATATATATATATATATATATATATATATATATATTGATTGTACTCAATGCAGTTAAAATATTGAACATCATAGCAAAAGACAAAAATCTTTAACCAATACACAAACTGTTTCTTAGCAAATTGAAAATATACCTAACAAAACTTGGAAATGAAGGTACTGCATGTAATACACATTATTACCTCAAAGCCAATATGCAATAGGAGAGTTTTTACCACAATCTAATAATTCTCACTAGGTACATAAACTTAGAAGTATTTCTTTATTTAGAATTACTGTTTTATATCATTGTCTTTCTCTGTCCATCTTACATCTTAAAGGGACAATCCCAGCATTTAGAATTCGGGTCCGCAGCATAGCTGTCCAAAGTCACGCCCACTTTCCACGTCACTCACATTCCTACCCACTGTGTCCTTTTTCTTTTCAACATCCTGTATATATTCAATCCCAAACCTATTTCAGCTCCCAGTGGCAACTACGGTTTGGTTTTATGGTCCTGTCTCAGAATGTTCAGATTTTTTGTGTCACATTTTGGTCCGTTTTTCATAAAATTCTGGTTTTCTGGCACATTAGTGGTAAACTAATGAGATACCCATTATTCTATTTACTTTCTAAGTTTGTAAGATCAATATTTAAAAAATGTCCAGATTTCTTGCTCTAAGACACCAAGAGGTACGGTAAGGTTCCTTCCCTGCTGTACAACTACTCCGTACAATAGTAATTTAGTTTTTAGAATGATCGTTCATTGTGGTTTATTTCTGCAGTAACTGTAACCATAATGAATGATCGCTGTAAAAAATGTATTGTCCAGAGCAGTTGTTCCCCCTTTATTTTAGGCATTGTCTAGATTTCTTGCTCTATGAAGCTGAGAGGTACCGTAAGGTTCCTTCCCTGTTCTGCAACTACTCCATACATGACCAGTTTCGTTTTTAGAGCAATCGTTCATTATGGTTCATTTCTACAATAACCACAATGAACGATCGTTGTAAAAAGAAAAATTTTACTGTCTGAAGCAGTTGGCAATCACTTACCAGTAGGTTCTGCTCAGATTTCTTGCTCTAAGAGGATGAGTGATATGGCACGGACTACCTCCTAACAGTGCATGCTTTTCGCAGAATATCCGGATTTTTGTTTCATATTTTGATTCTGTTTATCATAAAAGTGTGTACTTCTAGCAAATTAGTGGCAAATCAGTACAGATTGGCTGAATAGCACATTCCTGTTTTGAATATTTAAATATAGTTTGCAGACATAACACTTTGCAGAGAGATGGTGAACAATATATGTCAGGTAATGTATTTTTCATGATAGGTAAATTTACCCCATTCATGGAGGTTAAGTAGTGTATTGTTTTAACAGTGAACAGAAGATAATAACTGGTAAGGTTATACGAGTGTTTTACTGAGATGTGCCCATGTAAATGTTTGTAGACAAAAAGAAGGTGATTGGAATAGGTGATAAGTGAGGTAATGATGAGCAGTGAAGGGAAAGAGGTAGAAGCTAAGTTAAATAATCAATAGCAGATGATAGATGGGTGTGATAGAGGGGAGTAGAGAAGATATAGTAGAGGGAAATGTTCATAGGTTCATAAGTTAATACTAGGCTGTCATGTGGGCCATTTTTAACTTAGCCATTAGCCCATATGAGACTCAAACCCTGCACCTTGTGTCTGCAATGGAAATACTTTAATTGTTATGCAAAGCAAAGGAGGTGAGTATTAGTTAGAGGTGGTTATTGTGAAGATATGGAGGATTGATGGAGAATAAAAGGGGGAATGGGTTAGAGGTAATTTTAGTACAATAGGAGGGGGGTGGGTTTGAGAAAGGAAGACAGGGAAAACAAACATTAAGGAAAACATACCTTATTAATAAATAAGCTCTGATTTTCAGTAGCTGTTAGTTTTCCCTCACCATTTACATTTCACTGTATTTGTGTTGAACTTTCAAGATGCTGTGATAGGAATTAACAGATGGGTCTTCATTCAGCTGCTGTGCAATGGTCATCATGTCTTTTACTCAATTTTTGTGGAGAAGACTGTACCCAGAACTTCTGTTATGATTGCTTATTTTTGTGTCTTAGGATACTGAAGGCATATTTGTGTGCACTATAATTTCAGACTGCTCGACCCTGTAGTACCATGGTCTTAATAAAAAAAATGTACTTCAGGACCTGCAGCGTAGTCATACACGTTTTATATTTTTACTCTTATTACATTACATGAATTAATAAATCTATGTTTCAGTGTTGTAACTAACAGAATTTGGCCAGCTATTTCATGCTTTACTGTATGGACTACAGATGTGCATTTTCTGGTAGTTTATGAACAACACTGAAATTTGTTGGGCTGAAGTACAGCATTTTCTCTTTCTTTTCAAGAACTGTGGATTACATTGGTGACTAGCTTTTGCAAAGGTTGAATTGGACTGTCTGGTGATGGTGCAGCTCATGTTCAAAATTCACTGCGAAGTTAAGTGCAGACCTCTACAGTACTTAAAATGTGTGCGGAGTCTGCATGTCCTACCTATGTCTGTGTTTTTTTCCAGGTTCTCCATTTTTCCCCATGTTAGAAAGACATGCATCTGGAACGTTTCTCCCCGGGCCTCCGATGACAACTGGCTTAGTTCCAAGTCACACTTTCCTGGTAAACTAATGTCAAATAAATAAATAAATAAATAAATAATAAAATAAAGGTACTTCCTAACTATTTCATTTGTTGTGGTGCTCCAATTTGCTACTTGGTGATTATGTAAGTGATCGGAACTTTAAAAATAAGTGATTTTTTAAAACTTTTTGTGAAGCCAGGCATTTCTGCACAAATATTCTGTGTTTCTTTTTCAATGTTCTGATTCTCACCATAAGTTTGTAATGTACAGTACTACTTTGTATTTTCTTCTCTTCCATTTGTTTTCATCAAACATCTTTTTCTTTGCTTG
Organism: Protopterus annectens; assembly: GCF_019279795.1. Classification (NCBI taxonomy): domain Eukaryota; kingdom Metazoa; phylum Chordata; order Ceratodontiformes; family Protopteridae; genus Protopterus; species Protopterus annectens. Next base: position 1,526,659,268 of record NC_056737.1, on the reverse strand, counting down.
ACATAGCTGTTGTACCATTGTTATTAGATTATTAGATTGGTACTTCTCCAGTTTTGATACGTGAGCTGGTAGATGGCATATAGGTTAACAATAAGTTGATGTGTTTGTGTTGGGGTGTAATTTTGCTATTTAATTTACTACATCCCATTCACAGGCCTTTAGGTCTAATGTCATGGCATGCAACAATAGTTATGCGTTCACCATATATCAGTGAAGCAGGTACAGGTAATTCATTAACAGTTTTGTGCTTATACAAAGGAAAAAGCACAGTAAAGAAAAAATATTCAGTTATAGTGACCAGCATCCACCTATAATGAAATTTCCATATTGTTGCGACTGTTTTGCAAAAAGCAAATGGTGTGTTGGTGGTATGGTGAGCTGTATCAGTCACTGTGGCTGCTATAACAAAATTGGCCACAGAGATGTACTGTATGTGAATTTAGCTTTAAATGAAATCAGTAGCTCTATTCTCCATAACTTGTCTATAACTACCCTGGTATCATAATGCATCCAAAAGTACATGTTTATGAATCTTTCTACAAAAAGTGTGCTTAATAATGCTAAATGTAAAAATACATTTTGGCTGAATCAAATGTGTATCTAGTACAAAAGATGAGTTTGAACTCTTTTGGACTGACGGAGGGTAACATTTTTTCTACATGACTAAAACCTCCCCTACTGTATATGCAGAAAGAGGTCCCAAGCATTCCACTCACTGATCAGAATCCTTCCTTGCTAATATAACTCCCATTAAATCCCTTTCTTGACTGTCGTTCATAATTTGCATCAAATCTGAAAATGCTGGGCTGTTTTTGTTTTTCCATTTTCTGATAATTTTAGGTTTTGGCCACCAAAAGAAACAAAGATATTGGTCCTCACTTATATTTGGGTGGGTTGGTTAGGTTTACTTCAGCTTAGTAGAAACATCCCTTGGTGTTATTGTGTTAGATATATAGCCAATAGCATCCTAAGTTCACCAAGGAAAGACTGTTAGACAAGGTAGTCCCAGATGATGTACACCCAGTTCCCATTCTGATTCATCTCCTCTTGCATCTCCAACACTTTCCTCTAATGTTATGAGACATATATTTTGTAGTCTAGATGGTGTGTGTAGAGGTACTTTCACAAACACTTTCACAGATTCAAAATATTCTGGACTTCATTGCATGTCTGGGGACCCTCTCCCTATTTCTGTTCAGTTATTTTTCTGCCTGTTCTTTTGCTCCATTATTGTCTCAGTTTGAAGGAAAGGTAGCATTTTTTCCTTCTAGTCATTTCCTTCAATTCATTTGTTAACCCTAGACAAGCCAAATGATCCTTGATCTTTAACTGGAATTTGTAAACCTCAGCCCATGATTTTTGTATTATCCTCTCTTAATAACCGGTTCCAAAATTTTAAACTTTTTCTTTTTCAAATCTGTTGTATCTAATGTTTTTACTGTTCCTGTTCCTGTTCCTCTGAGTGCATATCCTGTAGGGTCAATACATCTTTCCCAGTCCTTCAACTTTCTATTAAATAGCTGCTGACAGAAGACATTATATACTTCCTTCCTCTGTCCTCACTGATTTACATCCTAGAACTCAGCTTGCATACCCTTTTGAGCATTATTGTGTTGTGGCAATAGCATACTTCTTCCATCGAGAAGCATACCAATTGCAAAAAACATAAGAGCCACAATTGTGTAGCCTTGAACTAGAACTCCGAGTTGGGTGTTCCTAACCTCCTCTTGAACTTTTTGTGAGTGTTAATGTATCACAGCTAATCCATTTTTTTTTTGCCCCCTCTATAAACAAAGTTTGATCTTTTGCCATAAGTCATCACTTGGCTGATAAAGCTAAGGGTGGTCAGCATACAGAACCAACAGGATAATAAACTTTATTAGGGTGCTTTTTACTGTCCTTGTCCACAAATAATATTTTCCACTTACAGACAATTATAAAAGGTGAGAATTGTCTGTTCCCACATTTCTGCCTCGGTCTTTTGTGGACCGTCTCTCAGACAGATGCCCAAGTATTTTATTTTGCTATGAACACAGAGAAAGGAGAACCCTTTGCACTGAGTCATCAGTAGGAGCATAATTCATATCTATAGTCTTAGTTTTCAGACGATTTTTATTTTGTAGCCTGCCATTTCACCGAAAGTTTGCATGATATTAAATAACTTTCTTGAGTCCCTTTCAGGGTTTCTTAAATATAGTATATCATCATCCATGAACAAAGATCCCCACCCCACCCCTTGGTAACCTCTTTGTCGAACACTTTCTCTGATAGTCATTCATGCATGGGTAGGGATTACAGGTATGTAGCAAACAGCAATGATAAGAGTGGGTACCTCTGTTTGGTGCCGCTTGTTAATGCTGTTAGTTAATCTTCACCTAAATTTCAACCTAACCATCTTGAAAGCCTTTGTGCCGGCCACAGGTGCTTCTAGTCAGATCTATTGAAAGCTGTTTTTTTCATCAATGCCAACTAAAATTGGTGCATTTGTTGTATCATAAGTCTTATTAATATTATCAGAGCTTCAATGTGGGATGGACTCTGCATTTGATATACATTTATTATCCTAGTTAAAACTTTTGCTAGTCTATTGGTTAGTGTTGTTGCAGAGACATAATTGTGATTTAATATATGTTTGTGTTTTATCTATCTATCTATCTATATATATATATATATATATATATATATATATATATATATATATATAAATATATGCATAATATATATTTCTATATGTGTATGTATATATATATATATATATATATATATATATATATATGTCTATAGATCTGTATCTGTAGACATTTATATAGCTATAGATGTGTGTATAAATGTGTGTATGTATATACATATTTATATTTATCTAGATATGTATGTGTATATATATATATATATATATATATATATATATATATATATATATATATATATATATATATACATAAATATATACATAAATAGACACACACATGCACACATACATACATAAATACACCTTTATGAGCTTGTGTTAGAAGGACCCTTCCCCTCCTTGGGACTGACTGCCAGCACTGACTTCCCACAATGTGGAACTTTGCCAACCCTCAGGGTGTTTTAACCAAGTCCTTCCAAATTCTTATTACCTTTTTTCCCATAGTTTTCCAGACTTCTATTGGTACTGCATCTAGCCCCTCTGTGCTTTGCCAGATTTCTGACTATGTATTGCTTCTTTCATTCACTAGTATCTCTTTAGTGAAGAATGGCTTATTTTCTTTGTTTTGGGGGTCTATTGTTCTAAGTGATGAACTGCAAGTTGTTGTCTGTCTCCTGACTTTGTTTTGTGTATATATAATGACAGACAATTACCAGAATTTATATCAGAAATCTTATTTGGATCCATTTCCATTAGCTGCTCTACTTTTTGATGTCTTCATTTTGAGCAAGGTAGTGAGGTGTTTTTGTATTGATGTCAAAAGTATTATTATTTTAGCAGCTGTTGCTCTGCTTATTGACACGTTCAATACAGTTCAGACTTCATTGGTTCATCTTATTGCCCAGAGTCACTAATCATTTTTACTGTTTTAAGGTTCTCACACTTTCCTTTAAAGTTGTACTCTCTGCCCAAATTTTGTTTGCTCCAATTAATATCATGTTTTTAATCATCAGTTTACAATTATCCCACATTGTTTTGAGGGAGTCATTAGCTGTCTCCATATTCTGCATAAGACCCTCTTTACTTGATGTGTATAATTTGAGGGGTTTTGGTGGTGAAGACAAAAGGAAAGTGCCAGTGTTTTCTCTGTATCGCACAGGCATGATGTATAATTTCTCCTGTATTGCTTTGTGAGCTGATATTAGCATGGGATGCATTGGCCTTTCCCTTAACAAATGTACATGCCATCTTTGACCTGTCTAATCGGGCCCACTTGTTGGATTACAGTTATTTTTCTGGGAAATATTTTTTCATCACAGCATGCTCCGTAACATCTAACTATCCAATCCAAAAGTGCTCAAGAATTCTTTCGGATATACCCCTTCTGAGGGAATCCTGATCCATCTTGGGGCTCTACAACATCACAGTCTTTTTGCATGTTTGTGACATCTGGACTGAGGAAGGAGGACAAGGCGACCTGGTAATGGATCAAGGAAGTTAAGGAGATGAGGAGTATGGCAATGAGGGGGCAAAGGCTAAGGATAAGCCAGATGGAGAGTTGTATGAAAAGGTTGGATGCTAAGGAGGGAGAAAAGGACCTGTATCAATTGTCTAGACAGAGGGACTGATCTGGGAAAGATGTGCAGCAGGTAAGGGTGATAAAGAATAATGAGTGCACTCACAAACAAAAAGAGTGTGTTGAGCAGATGGAAAGCATACTTTGAGGGGATGATGAATGAAGAGAATGAGAGAGAGGGTTGAATGACTCGGAGAATGTGAATCAGGAAGTGCAGTGGATTAGCAAGGTGTAAGTAAGGATAGCTATGAAGAGGATGAAGAATGGAAAGGCTGTTGGTCCAGGAGACATACCAGTGGAAGCATGGAGGTGTTTAGCAGAAATGGCAGTGGAGTTCTTATCCAGATTATTTAATGAAATTGTGGAAAGTGAGAGGATGCCAGAGGAGTGGAGAAAAACTGTTTTGGTACCGATTTTTAAGAATAAGGGTGATGTGCAGAGGAATAAAATTGATATGTCACAGCATGAAGTTATGATAAAGAGTAGTGGAAGCTAGGTTAAAAAGGGAGGTGATGATTAGTGATCAGCAGTATGGTTTCATGTCGGGAAACAGCAATACAGATGTGATGTTTGCGCTGAAAGTGTTGATGTAGAAGTAAAGAGAAGGTCAGAAGAAGTTGCATTGTATCTTTGTGGACATAGAGAAAACATTAGACAGGGTGCCTAGAGAGGAGTTGTGGTGTTGTATGTGGAAGTCGTGAGTGGCAGATAAGTATGTAAGAGTTGTACAGGATATGTAGGAGGGTAGTGTGACAGTGGTGAGTTCTGTGGTGGGAGTGACTGATGCGTTTAAGGTGCAGGTGGTATTACATCAAGGGTCATCTCAGATCCCTTTCTTATTTACGGTGGTGATGGACAGGTTGACAAACGAGATCAGACAGGAGTCCCAGTGGACTATGATGTTTGGAGATGACATTGTGATTTGTAGTGAAAGTAGGGAAAAGGTTGAGGAGACCCTGGATAGGTGGAGATATGCTTTAGAGAAGAGAGTAATGAAGGTCAGCAGGACTAAGACATAATATACGTGTGTGAATGAGAGGGAGGATAGAGGAATGGTTAGAATGCAGGGAGTAGAGTTGGTGAAGGTGGATGAGTTTAAATACCAGGGATCAACAGTTCAGAGTAATGGTGAGTGTGGAAGCAAGGTGAAGAAGAGAGTACAGGCAGGGTGGTGTGGATGGAGAAGAGTGTCAGGAGTGATTTGTGACTGACTGGTACCAGTAAGAGTGAAAAGGAAGGTCTACAAGATGGTAGTGAGACCAGCTGTGTTATATGGGTTGGAGATGGAGGCATTGACAAAAAGGCAGGAGTCAGAGCTGGTTGCGGCAGAGTTAAAGATGTTAAGATTTGCATCGGGTGAGACAAGGATGGACAGGATTAGGAATCAGTATATTAGAGGGTCAGCTGAGGTTGGACGGTTTGGAGACAAAGCCAGAGAAGCGAGATAGCATTGGTCTGGACATGTGCTGAGGAGGGATGCTAAGTATATTGGGAAAAAGATGCTAAGGATGAATCTGCCAGGTAACAGGAAAAGAGGAAGGCCTAAGATAAGGTTTATGGATGTGGTGAGAGAGGACTTGCACGTGGTTCATGTGACAGAGCAAGATGCAGAGGACAAAAAGAAATGGAAACACATGATCTGCTGTGGCAACCTCTAACGGGAACAGCCCGAAGAAGAATTCCAGTCCCCTTCCAGTATAGCAATTCCCAGATTAAAATTCAGTGAATTCACGCTTAATTTGATTTATAACTTGTATATTTTTTAAGGAGAAATGTAGGCTATAGCTAATGATATTTCATACCCTGCAAAATTCCTCTTAGCATTGCAAATCTACTATATTTGTCTTTATTATCCTCCTCAATTCATGTTTTTCTTGATCAGTATTAGGACCCCTCTTTCCTTTTATTTTGCAGTGCTGAAAAATTAATTATTCCTGCATTTTTAACCATGGTTTCATGTTCTTTTTCTCAAAGCTGGATCTTGCACAACTATTTGACTCGCAATTAGAAATATGGATAAGGGCCTTATAAACTTTTCTGTAGTAACACATTAAAGCTCCATGGGGTATTTATATGCTGATCCTTCAGACTTTATAATATACTTCAAATGTAAAAAAAAAAAATCTAGGATTTTGTTTTTTTTTAACTATGTACTAGAAAAGCTTTCTGCTGTGCATCTTGTAGAGCTATTGATCTTTGTTAGCACATGGTTATGTTGCAGTACATCCCATTTGTCATCTCTTAATTTTCCCTCTCCAGCCTATCCTGCAGTCCTGCTCTATTTTGCTGGCCAATGCTGAAGTGAAATGAGAGTATTGCCTCTTACTTTTCTAAGTATTAATGCATTTACTGAACAGAGAGTCTATTTTTCTATTGCTAAGAATTATTTTCCTCATGATTATCTGCAAAGCTCCAGGATTTATGAGGCCAGCCCCACTTCTTATGTAAATTGCCCTACTGAGATTGTAACTGCTGTGTTCCATGTCCATTCCTGAGTTTTGTGAGCTGATAATTGCAGAGCTTCCTTGTTTGAGGAAATTGGGTGTTAGGGCTGTCTTTTTCCCATCCTCTCCCAGCTGTCTGCCACTGCCTTAATTCTTACACAATTAAGCTTTCTACTCAGTTACAACCTCTCCTACCAAATCATGCATCTATTGTGGGTGAAGACAGACTTTGAATCTTCCAGAAGCAAGAAACATGACTTAACAGTAAATTCAGTAGTGCCCACCACAGTCATTATATTAATGTCTCTGAATCTATTATGTGAACCTTTAAATGTCTTGGCACATCCCCTTGGACTGGGTCTAAGAAAACTTGTATTATTTGGACCAGATATTCTTTAGGGGCTGTCTATCCACTTCCAGTCTCTGCTCCCTTTCCTACCCAGTAATTCACTTAGAACCTCAAAACATGGACTTATCATACAATGATACAATCCTGAGGGGAATAGACACATGCTAAAAATCCTGAAATAGAGATATGAAATTTAAATATTCTCCCCATCCCCAAAAGTTACACTATTTACATTAATTTTTCTGTTTTCTCTGCAGCTGTTTCTTGAGTGCATATATTTTAAATACTTTTGAGAAATTATTTTTTTACTTTGTCTTAGCATGATATATTAAAATGTGTTCAAAATGCACTATTAGTTCACTAAGAGATACACTACATAACTTTTCGGGTTTAATCTTCCGTCAGTGTTTGTTTCTCCATCATAATGTCCCCTGTCTAGTCCATAACCAAACCAGTCTTCTTTGAGAATTCCCTCATTTCTGTTTTTGTCCTGCATATTTCTTTGCAAGACAAGAAACTGCTTTGCAAAGGAGTCTTTATCATTGAGGGCAAGATACCTCTTAGATAGTATGTGTATGGTCCGCTGAGGCATTAATTCCCTCTTCATTGCCCAAGTCATTCCTCCTTCCAAGCTCATTCCATCATGCTTGCTGGATCTGTAAATAACTTGGGACCTAAGGAAAAGCAGACTTTTATCAGCGCTGGGTAAATGAGCTTAAAACCAAGGTGCCTGTACATCCTAATACATGGCAGATGGTTAACTCATTTGAACTTTGTCTGAGCCAGAAGATAGGCTGATAAATTCAGCTCCAACTTTACTCCTCTCTTCCTCTAAACCTTCCCTCAGGAAATATCATCAAATGTAACGACCCTTACTATCACTAGGGAACAGGTCCTTAATGCTCTCTCTAAGACCAAGAACACTGCATCAATGGGCCCAGACAATATCCTAGGATACCTTCTAAATAGCATGAAGCATAACCTATCAGGGCCTCTGGAATTACTATTTAACTTTAGCCTCCAAATAGGCTTTGTACCTCATGAATAGAGAAAGGCAACAGTCATCCCTCTACACAAAGGTGGACCATCTACAGACCCTGGAAACTACAGGCCCATAAGTCTCACAGTCTTATATGTAAAGTCATGGAAACAATTAACATGGAGATGATCAATAGAGATATAGTAAAGCTCCAGACACTGGACCCAACCCAGTTTGGTTTCATCAAGGGTAGATCATGCCTACTCAACCTATTGGACTTCTTTGAGAAGGTCATCAAAGCAATGAATGAGGGCAAAATCAATCACACTGCCTACCTTGACCTGGCCAAGGCATTTGACACAATACCCCACTCGGGCATTGTTGACAAACTCAAGAGATTAGGTACAAACCCGTATGTAACCCAGTGAATAGCCAACTGGCTCATAGACAGGACCAAATAAGTTAGAATTGGGGAGTCCACCTCTACAAAGAGGCCGGTCACAAGTGGAGTCGCTCAGGGATCAGTCCTTGGACCGCTCCTTTTTGGCATTTACTTCTCAAAAGTCAAAGCCAATGTCAGTGGTCTCTGGCTGACTAAATTTGCAGATGATTGCAAATTAGGAGCTGTCACTGAATCCCACACACACAAATGTTCTCCCGCAGGGGCTGACACAAACAAACAACTGGTGTCAGCATCATGGACTAAAACTAAATGCCAAGAAATGCATAATAGTATCCTTTGGGAAGTCATCCATCCCTGATAACTATCACATTGACAACACACCCCTTAGAGTTGACCCAGTAGTCAGGGACTTAGGGACACAAATAGATGGTAATGTAGCCTTTGATCATCATGTGTGCACAGTGGTGAGGAAATCATTCTATGTTGTGCAACTTGTAAACAAAGGTATGGCATCTAAGTCCAAGGAAGTCATTGTTCCGACAACTGGAATGTCCACAGAGTTTCCTCACTAAAAGAATATGAGGCATAAGTAATATGTGCTATGCAGACTTCCTTAAGGCCCTGTCCCTGTATTCTATCTCCTACAGGCTTTTGAGGGGAGTTCTATGCCTGGTATGCAGAGCATTATCAGGCCCCACTCTGATGGCCCTCCTGCATATCCACAAAACAAACAGTACCAGAATCACCCATTCTAAAGATTTAAACCTTGCCTGTGATATAAATAGGACCTGCTTCAGAGATAGGTATGTATCCCAGAGACTACCCCATCTATGGAACAGGCTCCCTGTCCATGTGAAGCAGAGTTCCTCTCTAATCCAATTGAGTGCAACTTGGACAATTGGATGGGAAATTGGAAATTCATCCCTGGTTTGGCACCTATGTCTCTGATGCAAACAGGTGACCTGTAAATGGTTCATCTCCCAGGCCTGTGCTTATACTTATCAAGGGTATCAGAACTTGTCAGAGATTTGGGATGCATGGCTAGGCTTAAAAAGGCCCTTGTGGTCGTTAGGCTAGTAAACACCTATGAAGTCGAGTAGCCTTTTTCAATGAATATTCTAATGCGTCCGGTCTTTAGGATGGTATTGTTTTTGCAAGATCTCTAGAGGGTATTGTTTTTGTGTTGAAAATGGTGAAATTTTTACCAGGATTGACTGTGGTTACCTCACTGCATGTGCTCAAGGGGTTTAAACACACTGCTCTTTTGGTCCTTATCTTCATAGGAATTTTCATCAATGAACTTAAAGCATTTCTGCATCATCTTTGCAGTCATTTCCTTCAACCTGTTCTAGAAATGCTGCGAAATGTGTAGGTTCTGTTCTCCAGTATTACAAGTCTTTAGGCCATATCCTCTTCTTTGGTTTCTTGCTCATATAAGTCTTCCTGTAGTGTTTTCCGCAGAGCTTTTATTTTTGTTATCTCATCTGAGTGGTTTGAAATGGTATTTTCTGTCTTCTGCCATTATTTATTTGTTGAAATGTAGTCGGAGGGTACCAGTGATTTTTTTAAGATCTCTGCATGCATTCGTATTAGTTTTCATTTAGTGCTTCTGAAGTTATTTAATTTGACTTGGCCATACTGCAAGTAAGTTCCTACCATTCAACCACAGTACTTAATGTCAATCTCTGCCAACAGCGAGTCTTTTCCTTTCTTTTCTTTCAAGTATTTTTTTTCTTTGGCGTTACTCTCTGGGATGACGTGTTCTAAAGCTTCATGATTTTGAAGCTATAGTTAAAGGACTTTCATTATTTTTTTTGTTTTTGAACTACCAAGACTCTGACAGTGTTACATTGGTTCTCACAACATGAGCTGCCTACCAGAAGTCTTATTGCCACTGTGTTTTCCTTGCTGAGCACACACAGAAGGGCTTTGACAGGAATGCACGTCAACATAAAGAAAATATTGGAGCTCTTATTGGGAATTCAGTTTAAATTAATAGATTGAGGCTGGCAGGGCTTACACAGCCTGGCATCTTAAACTTTTCCAGCCTACTGACCCTTCCATTTACTTGCAGTACAAGCAAAGACCCTTTTCAGATCATTTTTTTCTACAAGCTGGATGATCTCCAATTTCAAATATACTGCAAGGCTACTCTAAGAGTTTTAATTATGTTTTTGAGTTAAAAAAATCAGTGTCCAAGTTACTCTTTTCCAAGTTGTTACCTTTCCAACTATTATTTTTGTAGTTTTTAGGTTAGCTTGTTCCACTTTTTCTTGCCTTTATCAAGTAAGTGACCAACTTCCTTCCATCTCTTTCAGACATTTCCTGCCTCACCCAGGCATCTTTTTAAAGTACTTATGCAGTTATAGTAATTTCTTCTGAAATATGCTTTTGTAGCTGCTTTTTGCCAGCTTGTAGTCACTATGCATACCAAAGATACAGAATAGTTGATATGTAGTTTTGGGCTGTGTGTATTTCAGGCAGTAAACATTTACAAGACGATTGTGTTTGCCACTCATTTAAGTTTTCCAGTGTAAAGGGTTTAAAAAAAAGCTTTGGCAAATCTGTGGTGTAATGTTAAAAAGTAGATCATTCTTCTAGTAACCTAAGCTTTTTGGGTTATATCCAGACAAGGATATGACCACTGGCCTAGCCTTCAAACTTAACTGCTGTAGGCTCAAGCAGAACCACAGAAAAGGAGGAGCTTATGATCCAAAAGCTTCAGAGATTTCTTGCTGTCTGTGTGTTCCCTCTATGATTTTCGTACACCTATCTGCTAACAACCCCTCAAGGCTGGACAGTTAATTAATAACTCTGCTGGGGAAGCCTTCCACAATTTCTGTGTTTTCTGTGAATATATTAATTTTTTGGTAGGAAAACTATTGCCTGTCATGCTTTGTCGGTGAGTTTTATTCTGAAAGTGCTTGTGTGGAAAAACTGTTTCTACTTTAATTGTTTCACATATCTATATAAGTTGTATGGCTCAGGGTGTAAGTCTTGTAGAGGGATTCTCTTTTCTTGAAGAGATTCAAAATTCTGAATCTGAACAGGAAGATGCAGGGACTGATACATTTCTTCCTTAGATTTCTGATTCAATGTGAGCTCAATGTTTGATTCTCCCCGTGGAGATTTCTTTTTTTGTTTTTTGTATTTTTTTTTGTTTGTTTGGTTCCTGGTTTAACCTCTGGATCCCCCAATTTCTCCTCTCAGATATCCAAGACAAAACCCTTTGCTGGCTTGGCTCCTGCCCCCCTCAGAGAGTTACATTGATATAATTCATTACTAAGCCAAGGTAGCAAGATATCCAATGGAGATTATTGAGCATGGAACCAGGTAGATGTCATTCATATAGCTGGTCTTTTACTCTAGTTGTGGGAGTGACTAGTGCAATGACATAAAGATGCTGTCTCTACCTCCTGCTTCAGTCTGATTTGACTTGTCAAGCTCCTTGTCTCAGACTGAAGTCACACAGGCATAAGATTTCCCTGCATCTTCCCATAGGATAAGACAACTGGTGCTCAAGTAATTCATCCTATTCATCCCAACCAAACCTCCCCCAGAAGCATGAGACCATTCCTGAATTTGGGTTGCCAGTGGCACAGACAAACCTCCTGCCTCTGCATCATTGGGATGGGGGACTTTTCACATCTGTTAACAAGAAGATCAACTTTATCACCACAACTAGTAGTGTTATCTTTTTCCTAATTTCAATTAACATGTAAATTGTCTTGGAGGGAGTTTATGGGCAGTTTATTAGTAATTATTCAGTGTCATAGCAAGATAATATCATTGTATAGGAGTTGCCTAGTGTTAACAAGGAAGGGCTCTGAATATAGTACTAGAATGTCATTAGAGTAAAGCCCATTAGAAAGAGTTGTGGCATGGTGGCATAGTTTCTGCAGTTTTATTTATGAATATAGAAAACAAAAACTGACCTAAGATTGAATGCTTCAGCATCAGAGGGGTTGTTTTCTGATTGAACAAAATCTGTTCTGTTGTTATGATAGTCTTAAAATTAATTTACTGTGTTAGTTCCAAAACCTATGGATCCTAGATTGTAAATATGTGTCTGACAGTCAATACACTTAGATTCTGACTTGACATATCTGAAAAGACCAGTAGAAATTTCACCTTTTTAAACTTATGTATGAAAGTGACAATAGGTTGTCATTAAGTATTCCATAGTTATAAACATGCCCAATTAATTGTGAATATATTTATTTTCAAATAATTTTATGAAAGAACAAAGATTAGTAGTAGATGATAGTCCTGAGGTTTATCAGAGTACATGGTTTGGGGTAAGCAATTTTAAAGGTATGATTAACCTGTGGTAGAAGTATTCCTGTTGTTAAGGACAGATTACATACAAGTGCCACTGGATTAGCTAAAAAAATGGAATTGCCATCCTGAGAATTATGTTGTGGATTGATTATGGTTTGGGATGTTAATTTTTGGTTTTGTTTCAGAATGTTCACAGAGCTTTTGAGGATGTAGTTTTGAAATGGAGTTTGGGGTTTAGACAACTTTTCCCAAATTCATTCAACAAGCCTTGCATATTTTCACTAAATGTTTATTTTACTGTCTTTTAAACATCTGTTTCAAACTCATCTTGTCCACTTAACTATCTCCTTCAATGCAGTTATAGCATTCTCTTTATTTAACTTCCTTCCCCAAAACTTTGTGTTCTTCTGTTAATAGCATAGCTTTCCTGTATCTATTTAATTTTCCCCAGTATCGTAAGCCTGTGCATCGCCTCATAAAATACCACCCTCTCTTCCCTTACATTCCACCCTTCTTAGCCGACTGAATTTCATCCCTTCAGACATATAATAACATTTCCTTTCCTTTTCAATCTCAACCTCAAAAGCGTTACCATCTCTAACATCCGGCCTACTGGAAATCCCTCTGTTGCCATAGCCACCTCATGCTCAGCATATCTACTCTTCACGGTTGACACATACATTTCTGCCTCTTTTCATCCACCTCACCCTCATCATCACCTCCTCTATCCATCTTCTTCTGTACATTTATTAAACTCTTCTCTCACTTTATGTTCACCTCCTGTACCTTCTTTATAACTGCCTCTGTCATCAATTACTGCCTCATCACTGCCTTTTGCCTATCCCATCAAATTATTCCAATGGTATGTTTCTCCTTGTCTTTTGTGGAAAGCAACTCCTTTTCAAATCTCCCCAAATTGTCCTTTCTTTTCACTAAATTTAGCTTAACTGGAATGCCATCTTTAGGTATCATCTTTCTAAACAATCCTCTGACAGCATTCTCTAACCCAACAGTCCACGATTTAAGATTTCCCTGTCAGTCACACAGATATATTCTTTATACAATCAACACTTCTTTCCCTCTTTTCCTAACCATCCAGCAATCCAGTCTAGCAAAATATTCCTCAAGGAAGTATATGCCCTATCTATCCATTTCAATCAGCTCTAAACCAACTGGGTTAACTGTTAATGTCTAAAGAGCAAGACAGACATAACTATGGTTAAATCTCTAAGATATATAATATGAACAGTGATTGTTAGGCTTCAAAAAGAAATTTTAGAAAACTTGAAAATCTGGCCTATACCAGACACTAAAAAACAAGTGAAGGCATTCCCGGGATTAGCCAGGCATTACTGGAAGTTTTAAATCCATTGTGACAAAATGTCATGGCTCCTTACAGAACTCATCAAGGGGAAAATGTCCTTCAAAGTAGAGTGAACAGTGAAAGCTGATGCCACTTTCAAAGAGTTAAAGGAAACATTATGTTTAGAGCATGTGTTATCATTTCCTGATTTTAACAAATGATTTATAGTTAATGTATCAGAGGTAGACAGAGAAACAGGGCTTTCACAGCATTTTGATGGCGAAAAATGTCTGATGTTACATAAGTCACTAACTAAGCAAGGTAGATCATAAGTATTCTGCAATTCAAAAATAATAACCAACTAATAAATTTGGCATTTGTCTTCCAGAAATAGTATCTACAAGGAAAGGAACTAACTTTAGTCATATATAATATCCCCCTTTTATGGCTACATAAACAACAAGTTGGGAACAAAAAAATATGCATGTAGGCCATCCGCTGGGCATGATAACATACGCTAACTTCAAGATTCAATGGCTCATTTGCAACATAGTGTGCTATATCTCATTAAACAGTGAAGTACAATTGACACAAAAGTGTGCAAATCCTTTGGTAAATAATATAGCTAGCACTCTTATAGTGAATGTAGCATAAAATAAAAATGTTGCTTTAAGGTGGAATGTTTCATTATTCAGGTGCAAAATGTGCTGTATTAACCAGAGTGGTTTAACTTAATGTAGAAATTAAAGTTGGATAATTGAAGGGCCAAGGAAAGGCCCTGCAGAATTTGTTGCTGTATGTGAAGGATAATGTGATGTCTGGAGTATTGGCCCTGGATACAGCTGATGGCATCAGGATAAAGTTGGAATTTGTTATAGCTAAAGGAATCCTGAACTACTGACAGAAAGAAAAAGAGAAACAGAAAACACTTTTAATAGCAGCAAAGCTATCAGATATCAAGTATCCCTCCTCAGTGCTTAAAATTCACTACAAAAAGCACAGTTTAAATGCATTCCTCAATTAGTTAATTAAGTCACACAGCCAATCAAATAATTATATCAATCAACTCTTAAAAATCTTTAAAAATACATACAATATATATTGAATAATATCTATAAAATTCATAGAAAATTTAATATTGAGCAACTTTGTACTAAAGCAGAAACAGCCTATTTGTCTACTACATCAAACAGCCTTTTGTTTTAATTTTAAAACAGGTTTTATAGAAACTATTTGATTTAAACCTGACAAGTTCTCAGCCTGTAAGTGTAATATCCATTAAAGTTCTATGTTTTCTAACTGTGTGTTAACACCCACCTTCTAAGTGATTTAGTCATAATTTCTATGACCCTAAATCTAAAACTATGAGATGGATTTTCTTGAACATGTTTCACTAGGGAATTAGTTAATAATCTCCTTCTTATTTTCGAGTTATGTTCAATAATTCTGTCTTTGAGATGTCTATACTGATCATAACTCAGAAATAAGAAGGGAAATATTAACTAAATGGTTACACATTGGTGATAGCTGCTTTGTTCTTAGAATTTTAGTTGTTTTACAGCTACACCTTTACTCTGGATGGTCTTTTTTTTCATAGAAAGAAAAAGCGACACACATTGAATGAAATCATGACTGCGATATGGAACTGCTTTAAAGGTACTACCGGTGAACTTGTCGTTAGCCTTAAGACTTTTGTTTGAGAAGGATTGTTGTTTTGCGTAATAAACTATGTTGGTTTCTAAGACTGGTGTTTATGCTACCTTTAATGACTCACAGCACTAGTACAGACAGAAATCCAAATTTATTGTATTTCACAAGAAGACTAGAACAAAATGAGCTTAAATGAGTTTTGGATTCCACATAATAGCACTGTGCAGTAAAAATCACTTCACCATACTCCGTTTTATACCTCTGGCTCCCAGTTATGTATTACCGTACTATCCCTATCAAAACAATTATCCTTTTGTGGGAAAATGTGATGTTGAATCAGTTCTACCCCAGTCCAATGCTTTGTACCCAAAATATCCTCATAAAATACTTATGTATCAATTCCCAGGCATCTTTTGTATTCTAGAAGGAAGCAATAACCTAGTAGTTTGAGTTATAAGTTGCAAACTTACTGACTAAAACATACAGCAATTACACTGAAAATAGACAAGATAGATCAACTCACTTTTAGATTTAAATTAACCCCCTCCCTCTTCTCAATATCGGATTACCCATCCAGTTCATTTCTAAAATACAGTACGGTCCTCCTAAAGTGAAAAAACAGACATCTGTATTATATTGTACAACAGGAATTCCACTCATTATACACCCTGATGTAAGTTCCCCTACATGAAGAACAGCATAACCTTAATCTCAGCAGCTTCACCCCATGAGAAAAAAGTGATGCTGGATCAGGGCTATCTTATCGGGTAGGTGCTGTTTGTCCAAAGCTACCCCAACAGAAACTCACTAAGGCTCAGCATGAATTATATTAGTGCACTCCATTCCCAGTCTAGGCCACCTTAGTGCTCCCCATCCCCAGACTAGGATACTGTAGTGCTCCCCATCTCTAGATTAGGATTCCCTACTGCCCCCCATTCCCAAACTAGAATATGCTAGAGTACTCTGTCCTAGTGTACGGTACCCTAGTGCTCCCCATTCCCCAGACTAGGATACCCTATTACCCCTGTTCCCAGAATAGGATGCTGTGGTGCTCCCCAGACCCTGTATAGGATAGCCTAGTGCTCCCCATCCCTAGACTAGGATAATGTTGTGCCCCCCAGCCCCAGCCTACAATACCCTAGTACTTCCTGCCCCCAGACTAGGATACCCTAGTGTTTCCTGTCCCAGACTAGAGTACCTTAGTGCTCCCCATCCCAGGACTAGGATACCCTAGTACTCCCCATCCCTAGACTAGGATACTGTAGTGATCCCCATTTCTAGACTAGGATTCCCTACTGCTCCCCATTCTCAAACTAGAATACGCTAGTGCACTCTGTCCTAGTGTAGGATACCCTTGTGCTCCCCATCCCCCAGACTAGGATACCCTATTACTCCCTGTTCCCAAAATAGAATAACATACTGGTCTCCATACCCTGTATAGGATAGCCTAGTGCTCCCCATCCCCAGACTAGGATACTGTAGTGCCCCACATCCCCAGTCTACAATACCCTAGTACTTCCTGCCCCCAGACTGGGATACCCTAGTGTTCCCTGTCCCAGACTAGAATTCCTTAGTGGTCCACCTCCCTAGTCTATGATATCATAGTTCTTCCTGCCCCCAGACTAGGATACTGTAGTGCTCCTTATTCTCAATGTATGATATCCTACTACTCCCCATTCCCAGAGTAGGATACCCTAGAGCATTCTGTCCCGTACTCTATTACTCCCTGTTCCCATACCAGTATGCCCTAGTGCTTCCCCTGAATAGGATACTCTAGTGCTCCCTATCCCCAGTCTGGGATACTCTTGTTCTTCATGACCCCAGACTAGGATACTGTAGTGCTGCCCATCCCCACTCTAGGATACCATAGTGCTCCCCATCCATAGATTAGGATACCCTCAACCATTCTAATAAACAGTTCCATTGCCATTTGATGGTCATGCTGTGGTAAAATTATGATACCATAATAAGCCAAAACATACTCATAAAGGCACTTTAAAAGGTTATTGAATGTTTTTAATCTCCCCATCACTGAAAAGGTCCATACTTTTAGGCCACAGCTTTCAAACCTCTCTGTGCTTGTGGCAAGCCTTCATCATGGCAAGTTTCATTATCTATATAAAATAGTATCACCTTCCATATACTAAGATGATGAGTGTTGTCCTCTCTCACACAACATTTGCTTGAATAATTAGCCTCATATGAGAATATCTTCTTGCACAGCTAACAAAATAATAATTTATTTCTATCTTTCCTTCTGCCACTATCATTCTAACTTCCTACCACATGAAGTACAAGTCCCTACTGCCAGTGTTGTGAGAATTTTACTTTGTTATATATTTTTTTTAATTTAATTGTATTTTATTTATTAACCATGACACAGCACAAATGAGCATACAATGAAAACAAAATGTTCAATGATTATGATATACAATATGTACAATAAATAGATAAGGAACAGTACATACAATATGCATGGTAAGAAAATGAATGAAGAGAGTAGAGAAAGGAGGAGAGATTGAAATGGTTGAAAGAAGGTCTATTAGAAGTAGCAGAATAAGTCTCTTTTGTATAGTGATTTAAGAAATTGAACAAAGATGAAACCAAGAACACTTGGCTTTATCTTTGCAATATTTTATTTCTGAAGTGTGAACAAAACACAGGATATAAATCAAGATATTTTAATTGAGGGTGGGGAATTCCCAAAGTCTAGGCCCAGAGAGATGCTGTGATCTGTGCTCTGAAGCTTGTTGTAAGGGCTGCATATTGACATGTTAGGAGACAGATCTGAAGTGGTAATTAGAGGTTCTAATACTGAAATTTCTAGCAAAAAATAGAAATAATTCTAAATGTAATCATTTTCAAAAGAAGTAATACATGTAAGAGTTGTGATCTCTGATCAAAATGTAGCCATTTAGTCTTAACAATAAACTCAAGCCCAGGCTTACATGTCTATTCCTCTTAGTTAGAAACTTCATACACAGGTGACAAAAGTCTAGCCTAAGGATTGTTTTTTGTCACACTCAAATAAAAGTAAAAGGAGAACAAAACAAAAACACTTTCACAGTCCAAGGAGCCAGTGTTGGCCATTCAGCCATTTTTTTTCTCCTCCGTGATTCATGCAGTCCTTGATATTTCCAAAGTTATTTCACTTTCTCTTTCCTTTCTGACCAGTAAATTATTGATAAATGTTTGGAATGTAAATTAACATCATTATCAGCATTATAATTATTTACAACTTTTTTTCAGCTTGTGATTCCATGTAATTGTGTTTTTCTTCATTCAACTTTTATTCAATAAAATCTTATTTTATTTATTTTTCTTTGTTGATAGGGTATGTGGGCTGAGGACTCTTTTCAGCCATGAATCCAGGTGCCAAGGTTGAGATGAGACACATTTAAAATCAATGCATGCTAGTAATAGAGTACAAACAGAAACAAAATAAATGGAAATGTCTTACACCCAGTAGAATAAACTACAAAATGTTATATTGCAGTATCTGAATATGTAATATATTTGCAAACATTGCATGCTAGTGATTGACTACATTAAAATACAAAAGAAAAGTAAATATTCTATATGTGGTTGAATTAACAAAAATATGTTATGTTGCAGGGCTTTTCCAAGATGGCTGCACACTGATCAACAGCTTAATTTCAGTAATCCCAGGGCAAAAAAATAAACTAATAGTGCTAATAGTTAAGGGCCAATAATTCTGCCTGTTTTAGTAACATTCAGTTACTGGCTAGTAAATATGCAGCCTGGATGCCAGCAAAGAAGGAACTTAGAAAGCCTTAAAGAAAATAAACTAGAAACGGTGAAGGGAAACCTTTAACTATGAAAAATACTGTATCTGTTCAGCAAAAAGTAGTCCAAGCTCCATCATTGGTACAAGAAATGGCTTCCAGTAATTTAGAGGAAAACATAAAGCTGATTAAAATAAATGAAACATTGAAGGAGTATATCAACTCATAAAAAGGATGGAAAAAATGGAAGAAGCTTTAAACTGCTATTCAGATGAACTCACAAAACTGTAACAATTAAAGGTAGAAATGAAGAAAAGACTGGCTGAGTATGAAACTGTTCAACAAGAGCTGTTTCAAAAAAATGTACACTTAGAGGACACAGTACACTGAGAAAACCTGAGATTTTCTGTTGTAGCAAAGAACTCAAAGGAACAGACTGTATTATTTTTATGAAAGCACAAATAAGTAGCTGGACTGGTATTCTACAGCAGAATTGCTTAGCTGAAAGGACACATTGTGTGCATTCTCCAAACCTGGTACCAAGACCTGTATTAGTAATAATGCAGCCATACCAGCAGAAAGAATTGATCCTGACAAATCTGTGGCAGTAGGGCAAAATATTAAAAATCTGGAGACAGCAGAGTGTTTGTGAAAAAATATTATTCTCTGTACATCAGGCAGAAGAGAAGGAAATTTATTCTAGCAATCAAGGAATGCTGAGAGTCATGTGTGAGATTCAAGTTGCTGAATCCAACTTTCTTCAGAAAAATTTTTCCTGGAGTATAAAAGCCATTTTTGATGCAGAACAAGCTAAGGGGAAAATACAAAAGCTTGTCCAACAAGGGTAACCCATCAATCAGAAGGGGACTCTACTTCTCATTCTTCTGATGGTAAGCTTCATAGAGAGACTTTGCCAACAAAACCTTTTCCAATGTTCCAAAGGAAAATGTTTGAGGGACAGAAAAAAAACACTGGAGTTGACTAGAAGAATTTGGAGTACCTTGGACTTGATCTGGAGCACAGGCTATAACATGTGTTTTAGCATGGATAACCTTAATTGTAGGTTAATTAATGTCTGTTAGTGCAGCCATCAATTTGGAACAATTGTTCCTGTCAGGAGGTTTATGTAACATTATTTAAGATGTGCATCGTTTTCTGTGTTTTTTTTAAGTTAATAGGGGTGTTTTGGGTGATTCTTAAAGGTTTTTATTAAAACAAAAAGTCTTGTAAACGTGACATAGGTTCAAATGAAAATGACAAAAACACCTGTATGAAGGATCACCCTGCCAAACATTAGTGGATGCATGTAACAGAAAAACTGAAAATAGGCATTTAGAAAAGCTGACATAATAATAACATGACATAATAAGTTGGAATAATAACTTCCTGGCTTAATGGCTACACTAAACATATTATTTTGGAATGTGAGTGGCCTCTCAGGTATAGACAGAAAGGTAAGACTATTAAATTATATTAAAAATGCAGAGTGCAAATAGCAATACTACAGGAGATACATTTGGAAAGATGTAAGCATGTGATTTGATAAATAAAGGTTTTCAAGGTGGATATTCAGCAGAATATTGGAGACCGAGGAAAAGGGAGCACTTATACTAATTGCTAGAGGAGGTCCAATTGTGATAGAAGATGGAAAAAAGATGGTAGTGGTAGATCTGTGGTAGTAACAAGTTACTGGCAAGGGAGGATGATTATGCTGGCATGTATTTATATTCTGCTTAAAACTGCTATTCCAAAGCTTAAGAATTTTTTAGGAGAAATGATCAGCTTTCAGCAGGGAATATTACTTATAGGTGTGGAATGAAACTTGATTTGCAACAATGATGATGTATCTGGGGAACCTAGAATGGAAAATATTATAAAAGAGGATAGATTTCTGAATAAAGTATGCAAATATTTGGTATGGAACATGAGAACTCAGTAGTAGTAGTAGTAGTAGTAGTAGTAGTAGTAACTCAGAGAGAATGTACATATTATTCCCAAAGACACAATAAATGGGCTAGACTAGACTAGACAGAAATTTCACAGGGACATGTTCATTTAATTGAAAGCTTCGACACACATCCAATAATTATTTTAGATCATGCACCTATGACAACTAATATAAAAATGCAGGATAATGAAGTACAAATGAGACACTGATGCTACCTCACCTACCAGTTAAAAAGAAAGGAATTTAAGGAAAGGGTAGTGGAAATTATTTGACAGTTGAAACTTCAGAAGTTATAGCTAATGAGTGAGATAAAATGAAAATGGAGTTAAAAATGGGTAGAAATAAAAGAAAAAGAAATATGGTTAAGAAGTAACAAGAATTACTTAGATAAGCTGACAAAGGTTAACATGTTGCAGAATAAGGAGGATCTCACAGAACAGGAAGAAGCACAAATGCAAAGTGCTAAAGAGAAAATTAGGGAACTTCTGGATAATATGCATGAGCTTAGAAAGATTGTTAAGTAACTGTTTTTTTTTTTTTTATTATAATAACTACAGAGCACAAAAACTTTGAGCACAACAGAAAGTAGAAAGGGTTGTTAGTAAAATCAGGGAGCCTATAACAAGAAAAATAACCAGAGATCCTATAGAGGCATTAGAGATATTTTGCAAATTGTATGAACATTTGTATAAAGCAGAGGAATGTGGAAATCAAGACAAAGCACAAATGGAAATATTTATGGGAAACTTAAGTATGCCAATTTTATAGGTAGATGAGACTTAACAATTAGCAGTTAAGACAGGAGGAGATGAGACAAAAATGGTGATGTATAATCAATCTGCATGAAAGTCTCCAAGAATAAATGGTATTCCTGTAGAAGTTTGGAAGCTAGGTGGGAAGAAAGTGATATATATTTGGAAAGTTTTGTTTAACAGCATTTTAAAATAAGGGGAAGCATCAACATCCTGGAAAAAAGCTTTGGTTGTTGCAATATGTAAAGACAGTAAAGACCCATCAGACTAAGCTTCATATAGCCCATTTCAATTTTAAGTCATGATTATAAAGTGTTTATGTCTATGCTAAAAGAATGTCAAATGCAATGCCAAAATTGATAGATAGGAATCAATTTGGTTTTGTGGAGGGAGGCAAACATTTGACAACATTAATAGAATAATGATGATCCAGAGGGATGCAGAATATAAGAAAATACCACTGTCATTGGAAGGTCTTGATGAAGAAAAAGAATTCAACAGAGTAAGCTGGAAGCATTTTCATTCCCTGATTCATGTTAATTAAGAGGATATATGAAGGATCAGAGACAAAACTTTAAAGTGGGAGGGTTCCTTTTGAAAAGTTGTGTCTAAACAGAAGAACCAGGTGGGGGGTATCCTCTTTCTTCTTTGTCATTTGCATTATATTTATAGCCATTCACAAAGAAAATAAGGGAATCAGAAACTCAAGAATATAACTGGTATGGTAGTCAATTAAAGTTGGCTTTATTTGCAGAGGATACTATTTTGCATGTGATTAAACCTGAAAAGGATATCTTGGTGTGTTGTGAAACATTCTGGGACAGATAAAAGTCTTTTCAGGATACAAAATCAATGAAGGCAAAATGAAGACTATAACTGTAAACTATGTACCCACACATGAATTGGTTCATCTATACCTGTATTTATGAAGATATAATAATAAAATGAAGTATTTAGGAGTATGGGTTAAAAAAGATTCTGTTATGGCTCATAGGTTCATAGGTTCATAGGAGTTTACTAGGCTAATGACAACAAGGGCCTTTTTAAACCTAGCCATGGATCCCAAATCTCTGACAAGTTCTGATAGCCTTGATAAGTGTAAACATGGGCCTGGGAGAGGAACCAATTACAGGCTACCTGTGTCCATTAGAGACATAGGTACCAAACCAGGGATGAATTTCAGGTTTCCCATCCAATTATCCAAGTTGTACTTTTACTGGGTTAGGAAGGAACTCTGCTTTACATGGATGGGGAGCCTGTTCCATAGATGGGGTAGTCTCTGGGATACATACCTATCGCTCCAGCAGGTCCTATTTATATCACAGGCAAGGTTTAAGACTTTAGAATGGGTAATCCTGGTACTGTTTGTTTTGTGGATATGTAGGAAGTCTATCAGAGTAGAGTCTGACAATGCCCTGTATGCCAGGCACAGATCTCCCCTCAAAAGCTTGTAGGAGGCAGAATACAGGGATAGGGCTTTGAGGTGGTCTACATAGGACATATTACTTATGCCCTGTATTCTTTTAGTGAGGAACCACTGTGGACGCTCCAATTGTTGGATATGTCTGGTTAGGTACATAAAAAGGGGGCATTGTACTCAATGACAGGTCTGATGAATGCCAAATACAGTGGAACAATGACTTCCTTGGACTTAGATGCCATACCTTTGTTTATAAGTTGCACAACATAGAATGATTTCCTTCAAAATTCAGGAACTGCACAGCAAGGTACCACACAAACAACTTCTCCTTCAGGAACACCAAAGCAAACCAGTGTACTTTCTGCACAGTTTGTTTACTTCAAAATACAGGAACTGCAGAGCAAAGTACCACACAAACTTATTCTCCTTCAGGAACACCTAAGCTTTATTTTACAACAACAAATAAGTGCTTTTGTCTCAGATTAACATTAAAAGAGAAGTCTCTTTTAAAGTTAATTTGAGACGAAAACACTTATTTGTTGTAAAATAAAGCTTTGGTGTTCCTGAAGGAGAACAAGTTTATGTAGTACTTTGCTCTGCAGCTCCTGCATTTTGAAGTAAACAAACTGTGCAGAAAGTACACTGGCTTGCTTTGGTGTTCCTGAAGGAGAACAAGTTTGTGTGGTACCTTGCTCTGCAGTTCCTGAATTTTGAAGTACTTGTTTACTGGTTTATAGAATGATTTCCTCAACACTGCAGACATGTGATGACTAAAGGCTAGATTACTATCTGTGTGTGTCCCTAAGTCCCTGACTACTGGATCAACTCAAAGTGGTGTGTTGTTAGTATGATAGCTACCGGGGAGGGATGACTTCCCAAAGGATACTATTATAGCAATAACCCACGCCTGGGTGTGGGTAATGCTGGATTTACCCATGGTTGGCGTGGTTTGGTCCCGAGGGCGAAGCCTGAGGGACCAAACAAAGCCAACCGTGGGTAAATCCAGCATTACCCACACCCAGAAGTGGGTTATTGCTATTATACAATGACTAAGTGAAGACCAAGGAATCCACCACGATGTAGAATAAAACTTTTATTCACAGAACAGGACAGGAACAAACGAGCGCTTTCACATACGTCGAGTATGCTTCATCAGGTTACATTTTCTAAGTAAAATCCTACTGCTTATATACTCCACTGAGTCATATAATTAATCAATCTAGCAATGATCTTAATTGCTTGATAAGTAAATAATTAAATAATTAAGCATAGCTTCCTTATTTAAAGCAGAAGTCATAGAATTTCACTTCTATTTACTTAGTCTGTTGACATAAGTTAGCGCTACTATATCAGTATTTATAGCAAAATAGCAAAATAAAACAAGACAGCATATCTCACTAAACTGTTGAAATATACATATTTCATTTATATAAAATTATCAATAACATGAAATGCTATTATATATAAGAATATAAAGAATATAAAAAATAATCAAGGTCATATTATACTACTATCTTTAAAATCTCTATACAATACTTTACATAACTAACTGTTTACATATCAGATATGACACTCATAAAACTAACCTTATTATAGATGACATGTAATTGATAAATAAATAAATATGTAAATAAGTACAGTGTGTTCAAAAGTATTAAAGTGCAGAACATATATAATCGATCGGATAATGGGTATATATCTTAATTTATTAGTCATTACACCCCAGGGAACTATACAACATATAGTCATCTAATTCATCATGTATAGTCCTGGGTAAATACAGCCTGTCAAACCCAAGAATCATAATACATCAATTCAAATCAAGTATTACTCTATCATTTATCTAACTATATATATATATATATATATATATATTAATTAATAGGCACTTAAATGTCGAGTTGTCTATTTCATTATTATATTTTTATATTGTATAAGCCTACTGTATATACATATAGATGAAAAATTATAAAAGATATAAAACATTTTTATATTTATTCAGTATAGAATATAATTATACTTAGAGACTACTCTAACAAGATAAATGAAAAAGATAGTTATTATCATATATGTTATGAATATGTATGAATATAGTCTATTTTTGCAAGGTATATTTCTCAAATATAATTAACTACCTATGTGCTTCTAGTATAGGTTTTATACTAATGTTGATGTGTAATCCAGGTTCTATATGTGCTCGTAGTTTAAATATCCAATCTAGCTCTGCCTTAGCTAATATGTTCATTCATACAGAACCTGGATTAAACATCAACATTAGTATAAAACCTATACTAGAAGCACATAGGTAGTTAATTATATTTGAGAAATATACCTTGCAAAAATTTACTATATTCATACATATTCATAACATATATGATAATAACTATCTTTTTCATTTATCTTGTTAGAGTAGTCTCTAAGTATAATTATATTCTATACTGAATAAATATAAAAATGTTTTATATCTTTTATAATTTTTCATCTATATGTATATACAGTAGGCTTATACAATATAAAAATATAAAAATATAATAATGAAATAGACAACTCGACATTTAAGTGCCTATTAATTAATATATATATATATATATATATATATATATATATATATATATATATATATATAGTTAGATAAATGATAGAGTAATACTTGATTTGAATTGATGTATTATGATTCTTGGGTTTGACAGGCTGTATTTACCCAGGACTATACATGATGAATTAGATGGCTATATGTTGTATAGTTCCCTGGGGTGTAATGACTAATAAATTAAGATATATACCCATTATTTGATCGATTATATATGTTCTGCACTTTAATACTTTTGAACACACTGTACTTATTTACATATTTATTTATTTATCAATTACATGTCATCTATAATAAGGTTAGTTTTATGAGTGTCATATCTGATATGTAAACAGTTAGTTATGTAAAGTATTGTATAGAGATTTTAAAGATAGTAGTATAATATGACCTTGATTATTTTTTATATTCTTTATATTCTTATATATAATAGCATTTCATGTTATTGATAATTTTATATAAATGAAATATGTATATTTCAACAGTTTAGTGAGATCTGCTGTCTTGTTTTATTTTGCTATTTTGCTATAAATACTGATATAGTAGCTTAACTTATGTCAACAGACTAAGTAAATAGAAGTGAAATTATATGACTTCTGCTTTAAATAAGGAAGCTATGCTTAATTATTTAATTATTTACTTATCAAGCAATTAAGATCATTGCTAGATTGATTAATTATATGACTCAGTGGAGTATATAAGCAGTAGGATTTTACTTAGAAAATGTAACCTGATGAAGCATACTCGACGTATGTGAAAGCGCTCATTTGTTCCTGTCCTGTTCTGTGAATAAAAGTTTTATTCTACATCGTGGTGGATTCCTTGGTCTTCACTTAGTACATTTTTGTGCCTACTCCGGTGGAATCCTTTGGATGGTAATTAGCCTTTGTTTGCTGATATTATACAATGACATTATTTAAGAAAAAAGCAATTACTTTTCTTAAATAATTGCATTGTATAATGCCTCCTTGCTGCCCTTCCACAGCTGTCTGGTATTCCACGGCAGTTCTGATGTACTGCGCATGCGTATGCCTACACAGTACATCAGAGCTGTGGGCAAAAGCAATGGAGAAAGCAAGATCTCCATTGCTTTTTACTGTTTCACTATGTTAAATGGGTTTAACATAGCGAGACAGCTTTAAAAAAAGCAACGGAGAATCTCCATTGCTTATTTTAAAGCTGTCTCGCTATGTTAAACTCATTTAACATAGTGAGACAGTTTTGAAAAAAGCAACAGAGAAAGCAAGATCTCTGTTGCTTTTTACAAACTGTTTTGCTATGTTAAATGGGTTTAACATAGTGAGACAGCTTTAAAATAAGCAACGGAGATTTCCGTTGCTTATTTTAAAGCTGTCTCACTATGTTAAACCCATTTAACATAGCGAGACAGGTTTAAAAAAAAAGCAATGGAGAAAGCAAGATCTCCGTTGCTTTTTACACACTGTGTCGCTATGTTAAAGGAGTTTAACATAGCGAGACAGCTTTAAAAAAAGCAACGGAGATCTCTGTTTCTTTGTTTAAACCTGTGTCACTATGTTAAACTCCTTTAACATAGCGAGACAGTGTTTTAAAAAAGACTTATACTAATGGAAAAAGTCCGGGCGACTGGACCTTTTTCCATTAGTATAAGTCGATTTACAATGTGCACGCTGGCCAATCAGCGTGCAAGTTTTGGAATATTAATGGGGGGTCATGGTATAATATGCATTTCTTGGCATTTAGTTTTATTCCATGGCTCCGACACCAGTTGTTTGTCTGTGTTAGCCCCTCCTGGATAACATTTGTGTCAGTGTGAGGTTCAATGACAGCTCCTAATTTGCAATCATCTGCAAATTTAGTCAGCTAGAGACCACTGACATTGGCCTTGACTTCTGAAAAGTAAATGCCAAAAAGGAGCAGTCCAAGGATTGATCCCTGAGGGACCCCACTTGTGACTGGCCTCTTTGTAGAGGTGGACTCCCCAATTCTAACTTCCTGGGCCCTGTCTGTGAGTCATTTGGCTATTCATCAGGTGAAATATGGGTTTGTAACTAACCTCTTGAGTTTGTCAACAATGTCCAAATGGGGTATTGTGTCAAATGCCTTGGCCAGGTCAAGGTAGGCAGTGTGAATGATTTTTCCCTCATCCATTGTTTTGGTGACCTTCTCAAAGAAGTCCAGCAGGTTGAGTAGGCATGATCTGCCCTTGACGAAACCAAACTGGGTTAGGTCCAGTATCTGGAGGTTTACTTTATCTCTGTTGATCATCTCCATGATAATTCTTTCCATGGCTTTACATATAAGACTAGTGAGACTTGCGGATCTGTAGTTTCCATGGTCTGTAGATGGCTCACCTTTCTGCAGAGGGATGACTGTTGCCTTTCTCCATTCATGAGGCATGAAGCCTGTTTGGAGGCTACAGTTAAATAGTAATTCCAGAGGCCATAACAGCTAAGGATATCTGGTAAGAGACTAAAGCTGAGAAACCTGAAGTTCTAGTTTATGGATAACACAACTACAATGGAACACAAACATGATAAAATACCTTATATTTGGACTGACATAGGTTTTGCAATTACTCAAGCTTTAGAGCTGTCATGAGAACTTTGTCAGGAGTTATTAAGTTACTGATGTTAAATATAGTGCTTTGATATTCAGTTGTATCTACAAAGGGAAGTACACTGTTTATTTTCAATTGGCTAAAAATGAAATCTTGAAAAATGCTATGGTAGACAACATCCAGCTTATGCTACACCTTGGAGACAGAAAGAGTGTGTGCATGTGTGCATGTGTGTGTGTGTGTGTGTGTGTGTGTGTGTGTGTGTGTGTGTGTGTGTGTGTGTGTGTGTGTGTGTGTGTGTGTGTGTGTGTGTGTGTGTGTGTGTGTGTGTGTGTGTGTGTGTGTGTGTGTGTGTGCATGTGTGTGTGTGTGTGTGTGTGTGTGTGTGTGTGAGAGAGAGAGACAGACAGACAGACAGAGATGGAGGGACTGAAAGTGTAGAACAGGGTCAAAACATGCTGCAAAATCAAAGTTTGTCATGTTACATTAGAGTTAGTGTTCTTTAAGCATAGAAGATAACACTCAGAGAGACTGCTCTGGCATTTATTAGAACAATAACTCTTAAAATAAGATATGTGTAGGGAAATTAGATAATCCAGAGAAGGAAAACAAAAAGTTAGAATGTGTAAGCTTTAGTCTGTTTAAATAAGCAATCTTCATGAGACAGAGGTTTTGGTTAAGAGAAAATATGAATTAGCAATAGCATTCAGTTCCCAATTATGAGAAAGGCAAGGACTACCAAATGAATAAAATATAGAGTTAGAATTTATGGATAGTGTATTCAGTTAATACACTAAACAGGCTATGGTTTCACTAACTGAGAGAGAGACAGAGAGGTAGAATGAAGGAGAGAGAGAAGAAAATAGTGTTGTTATGTAGCATGAAATTCTGAAGAACAACAAAATTGGGTAATGTTTTGTTATTATGTTAATACCGTCTGAGCATTAAGGCCTTACTGACTTTTAAGCTAATGGCTACTAGAATTCTGACCAGAATGCTGCTTTATGTAAAAATAACTATTCTGTTGCCATGAATAAAATACAGGTGCTAAAACATAGACCCTGGTAATCTTAGCAGTTACTGCTAATATTCTGAAATAGTCAGCAGTTTGAATTCAGAGTAAATTCATCAAATCATCCATTACCAGAAGAAAAAAATCTGTTGCTCTTGAGTATACTTTATTTAAGTCACCTGTTAGCTGATCAAAAGGAAAACTTAGTGTCTCATAAACCAGTATCCAGGTTCATACCACTGACTGTCAGGTTGAAAAATTGAATTAACTTAACTTCAATTGTTCTTCTTTCCAAAGGTGTGTAGAAATGTCCTTCAAGAACCATAACTGTCATATCTGATACAGAATGATCAGACTGGGAAATGTGTGCTAATACTGGCTTGTCAGTCATTTTATTCATAACTGTGTGTCTATGGGCATTCATCCTAGTTCTGAGTAACTGGCCTGTCTCTCCTATGTAACCTGTCTCTGAACATTGTTTTGTATTTGATTAGATAAACCACATTTTTGGAAGTGCGCGTAAATGAACCCTGTACTTTGAAACTTCTGTTCAGTGAAATTGTTATGTTGACAGCTGAACAGGTCATGTGATGTTTTGCATCTTGGATGGTTGCAGCTTTTAATGTCGTTCTGGACTATGTTCAGCTCAAGTCTAAGTGTGCTTCTAAAAAGAAGAGTCTTAAGATTTAGTGGTTGTTTAAATGACAGCAGTGGGAGTGTTTGAAAAATGTCTGTTAACTTGTCATCCTCATTGAACACTGGTTAGAGGTCCCTTATTAAAGCACTATATTTAACATTAATAACATAATAACTCCTGATGAAGGGCTCATGACATCTCAAAAGTTTGAGTAATTGCAAAACCTATGTTGGTCCAATAAAAAGTATTACTTTACATCTGTGTTCAAGTGTACTTGAGTTTTCTGCTAGTGGACCATCATGGCATGTCTGTCTTTTTTCCCTCTTTATGGATATGGATAGCAAGATACGAGCATTGAAAATGTTTTAGCCCCTTTAGTTTTATTATACAGGTCAGGCATAGTTTTATCAATTGGAGGACAAGTTGTGGATAGTAATTAATAAAGAGTTGAAGGATTTTATCTGGAAGGGGAAGAGGGCAAGGGTCAAGTGGGATAAGTTGATCCTTTCAATAGAACAAGGTGGTTTAGGATTACCTGATTTGAAGGGATAATTTAGATCTACATAGTTAAGGTTCATACACATAACACAAGCATAAAGCTATAATTCAAAGTGGAAAGGGATTGTGATGAAGCAGGGATAGAATTCAAGAAATAAGAGAATGGAATTTTGGATGCAGATCCTTAAGAGAATAGCAATAGCCATAAAGAATATTGTATTCATAATGTAGCAGAAAGTATTCTAAGAACTAAACCAAACTGAGAATGAAGAAAGGACATTCTGCCAATAGAGATGACTGCAATTAGAGGTATAGAGAATAGGCAAGAGGGGCTGGAATTTACTGATGAAAACTGGCAAAGGAACGTATGCACTGCGAGTAAATAACTACAGAAGGGAAGGTAATAAAAGTGTGAAGAGGCCAAAAAGACATTTGAACTGCAGGCTACGGACTGCCTTCTATGTCAGGGATTGATATCAGATTTTAGGCAAGGAGAAAGGAATAGGGGAATTCTATGTGAAAGACCTCCTCTGGTAGAGTGTTTGGATGAATCTGGAACAGAAGCTGCTGTTAAAAAAGGTATAGTTAATAGGTCATATAAAATGCTGTGTGATAACTATAAGAATCAATCAGGGAAGGTTAGAAAAGACTGAGAAAAGAAATTGGATAAGCAATTCACAAGGAAACAATGGGAGGACATATGTATGTCTCCCAAATATGTAACAAAGTCTTGGATAGGATTTTTACCTGGAATTGTTTGCATGTGTATTTTATACCAGAAGCAGACTCCAAATAAATTTTCCCCAATTAGATGGTAAATGTTGGAGGTCTGTCTACCACAATACAGTTCTGACATGTAACAGTGCATCATTATGTGTCTACTATACTACAGTTCTGACATGTAACAGTGCATTACTATCTACTACAATACAGTTTTGACCAGCTTATTGCAATCTGTGTACTACAATACAGTTCTGACGTGACAGAGCTTTACTATCTGTCTACTACAATACAGCTCTGACATGTAACAGTGCATTACCATCTGTCTACTACAATACAGTTCTGATATGTAACAGCACATTACTATCTGTCTACTACAATATAGTTCTGACATGTAACAACACATTACTGACATGTAACAACACATTACTGTCTACTACAATACTGTTTTTGATGCTTTACACTGCATTACTATTTGTCTACTACAATGCAGTTCTGACATGTAACAGCACATTACTATGTGTCTACTACAATGCAGTTCTGGTGTGTAATCTTCTGATTGCATTAGATTATGGACATAATTACAAGTAATAAAGAAATATACCCATGAGAAGTGAAAAGATGCAAAATGGAAGTTTAGATGACTCATACTTAGCCAATTTAATTTACAAGTTAAATGCATTTGATGTGAATTAACTAGCCCTTATGAAGAAAACAATTGCAATTATAAGTTCCTTTTAGGTGCTATTTTTTTTCCTGAAGGGTGACTAGTCAGTGATTTACTAGGTGGTTCCAGTTAGATAGGATTACTTTGCTAACACTCTTCCTCATACCTCTCAACCTCTTAGCACTAGAAATCTGGACTAAGCCTAAAATAATGGAGGGACAATTGCCCAAAAAATAGGGAAAGATTTTAATTTTGCTCTTATAAACTTAGAAAATTGCTAGAATAAGAGGTTTTGAATTAGCAAGCATTTTCTGAAGGGCGTGAAGTCTGAAACTCAAATGTATACCATTATTTAGTGACTTTAACCCACAGCAGTTTGCCAGAAAACCACAAATTTTATGAGAAACAGACCAAATGTATGAGGTACAAATCTGGACAGTATGTGAAAGTCTGGACAGTTGGGAGGTGTACACTTCCTACAAGCATTGTGGAAAACTCAGTCTGCAAAGAGTTAAAGTTCTATTATCATGACTTCTAAGTGAATATGATGAAGCTTTTATTTGTAGTTCATTTCTGAGGGATGCATCTTAAATGTAAGGGAAGAAAGAAGAAGGCTGTATCATGCAGTGACAGATAGCCAACTGACCTTTTTCTAGTAGATGCAGTGCTCTTCTGCCTGTCGAAAAGGGTTTAAAAATCTATGTGTAGCAGTTATGTCCCTCTGCATTTTGTTTGGTATCATAAAAAAAATAGAGTGAGATAATTGATAAGGTAAATTCAAGTATTGGCATGAAAACATTTTCTGCAAGGAGAAGTTGAGCTTCTTTAGTAAGGTGATTAGATATGGAATATGTGGCTTGGGCTTTGCATAAATGGTTGTGTCACCAATTATTACAAGAGCTCTTGAGGCACTTATTACTGTTACTGTTTCACATCTCTCCTGCTGGTGACTCCCATTCTGAGATGAAGCAAGCATGTCTTCAAGTGGAAAGTATTTTAGAGCATTCCAGTTATATAGTTTTAGATATGAAATAGCTTAGTTTTTTTTTCAAATATGTGAGGTTACCTGCTATGCTGAAATGTGGCTGCTTTTGAATAGGTGATTGCTTTGTTATTATATAGGTAGGGAGGTGCTCACTTAAGGTATCTGGTAGGGTACCTGAGGTAAAGATCTTATGAGGCATAGAGGTAAGAATCCAGTCAATTAATGGTCCCTTAGTGTTGTTTTTATTATAATGGGTGGAGTTGGTGAATAGTTGCAAGAGACTGATGTGTCTCATAGGACCCCCATGTTGTGGAATAAACTCCCCATCTACTTAAAGCAGAGTTCATTTCTGACCCTACTCAAAATAAACCTTGATCACTGGATAGGAAATCGCAAATTCACCCCCCAGTCTGGCCTCCTTGTCTCTGATGAACAGAGACCAACAGTAAGTAAATGAATCCCCAAATAGCATGCCCCTTAGCTACGTCTTTACTAACATACCTGACCATATGGTTGTCTAAGAAACTTAGGGAAAATGGGTGGGCTTGCTTGGCTAGGCTTGTAAAGACCCTGATGATCATTAGCCTAGTAAAAACCTATGGATCAATGAATCTGTGACTCTCCTCCCCCATTTGTTGTTTCAGCATTCCATTCTCTTTATTCATCACTCTGCCCATCTGGTTACACATCTGTAGACTCTGATTTACTGCCAGCTCCTCTGATTCACCTACAGTATTCCTTTTAAAATAAAGCCTCGAGCGTACACTCTATTATCTCCCTTCACGCCACTCGTTGGCTTTCTGTGTATGCTGTACTGTACCATTCCATGAATTATGATATTTATTCAAGCCCTCTCTGTCTTACAATTAAATGCAGGAGTCTTCTGGTGTACCAAATACGTGATTCTGCTTTGTGATGTCACTGTCTGAATTTCCGGGTGCACTAGTTGGAAATGACGCCTGTATCTCTTCACTTTATGCCCGATAGGCCAGAACTCAAGTAACCTTTTATAAACGATAACAACACAATCCGGTTATTCTCCATTTCTTTTCGTGTATCACTGTCCTTCATTCATAAGCCGATACACTGATTTTCATTTATCAAAAAAAAATGAAATTCTACTTTCATTAGATGAAATCCATTAATTGAGCCACTGATTTTAAGCGCAATTCCTGGTCATTGTTGTGACTTCATTATAATTTTCTAGTGCTCTCTATAGATGCAAAAAAAAATCTACAACAGATTCCAGCTGCATCATATAGAACATTCAAAAATGTAAGCTGACAGCATTAAAAATACGAAATATGACAAGTAATACAAGTTGTGGCAAATGATTGTTCTAGCCTTTGTTGTTGTTGAGTCTTTCGGCTTTTCCCGGTTAGGGGTCGTCACAGCGGAACTCCGGGGACGCTGTTCGCTAATGATTGGCAATATAT